>NW_012148163.1:1450558-1451810 GCF_000956105.1 Propithecus coquereli | reverse complement strand
AAGATGTAGAGTTTTTGAGATACTAAAGTGAGCTGTGGAGAAACAGTGTAATATAGTAGGAAAATAAAATCTTGAACCAAATAACCTAAGTTTCAACCATAGCTCCAGTATCATTCAACTTTAACCAGTGGAAAGTTTTGTAAACACCTTCGTCCTGAGTGGTTTTCAGCTGAAACATCAGTATAATGACATGCCATGACGTTTCATCAGGAACACATGAGAATATATGTACATACTTGGCATGGTGTCAGCACACTGAATAAGCTGACCAAAGTACAACCACCGTACAAATAATAGTTCCTTCCATTTTTTCATTTAAAAACAGTCCTTTTGGGGAAAGGCAACTACTCTGTGCCAGGTTCTGTGTGAGTGTGATAATTCCTGAATAGAAGAATGATTAAGACATTAACAAAAGTATGGATGAAATGGATAAAAGAAGATAATGATATACTAGTGGTAATTAAAGTTTTTATTTATTGATTGCTTACTATATATTATGCACTTCTCTCTGTGATTTATATTATTACCTAATTTAATTCACTTAATATCTCTGTGAAATAAGTACTATACAACGAAGGGAACTGAAGCACATATAATCTAATTGTTGAAAGTCACATAGAGATTTGATAATGCATTGAGATTGAAGAAAAAGAGAAAGCTTGACATGAATGTTATCTTCAATATCTAACATGCTTATTTGCAAACTAAATTTTCCATCCATATTTATTTAAATACAGTTCTAAGACATTGTTCATCTTTACCTTGCTTCCTTGTTCACGTTTGGAAGTCAAGATTGAGATTTGTGAAATGTCACAAATTGAAAAAAGAAGAGTCTGCATGTAATATTAAATTATGAAATGAATGAAAGTTATATGAAACACGTTATTATAGTATTTTATGTATTAGACCTTTGACTTATAGATATATGCCACTTTCAATTAAAACAGATTAGTCCATACTTCAGTAGTGTATTTTGTTACTTCCTATGTTCCCATCTGAAGCCACATCTCAGGGATAGAATTGGAGCTACTACTTATTATACCAGAATCTAGTTTATTTTTAATTACATGTGCTAACTAACTTAGAGTGAAATTTTCTGCATTCCAGTTAGTTTATACTTAATATGTTGAATAGTTCCAGAACCATCCAACAAACGTTGAAACTTCATAAAATTCTTCATTATCACTTCCGTCAATGGTAACTTTGCTTCATTTACATGATAGGGTGTGAAATATGAAATTAAACATTATTT
>NW_012148163.1:1441830-1448029 GCF_000956105.1 Propithecus coquereli | reverse complement strand
TTATCTATAGTCATTCTACTTTGCTATCAATTATTAGAACTTACTCCCTCTATTTAACTGTATGCTTGTACCCATTGACCAACCTCTTTATCCCCTCTCCCACCCATATACCCCTTCCAGCCTCTGGTATCTGTCATTACACTCTCTACCTCCAAGACATCAACCTTTTAGCTCCCATGTATGAATGAGAATGTGTGATATTTGTCTTTCTGTGCCTGGCTTATTTTACTTAACACAGTGGTTTCCAGTTCCACATTGCTGAAAATGATATGATTTCACTCTTTTTATGTTCAGATAGTATTCCATTGTTGTTTACTATTTTCTAAATCAAAATTTGATATATGCTAGAAGTCATCTGTCTGAAAGTCCTGTAAAATCACTTTGGTGAAACAATTTTAGGGCTTTGTATTCCCTTTTTTTCTATTCAAATTGAGGTTAGGAAGTAATGCAACAGAGAAAACAGGACAGAAGAAAAATAGGGATTGAAGAGGGAACTATCAAGAGAGGGACACAGAATCTCAGTGATGGCTGGGTGGCGTTGTTCTGGCATATTTGTTCCACCTCTATGACTACCTTTCCTGACCTAGCACTCCCGTGTGCCGACATCTTTCCAGAGAGTCTTCTCTGATGACATTTCATGCAGCCTATCGATATGAGCCATCGGTGCTCTATCTGCCTGGCTTCCCCCATTTTGTTTTGTTTGGGCAGTGCTATGGGCATTTTACTACCAAGATGATTAACCCAGTGATTAAAAACAACAACAACAACAACAAAATTTCTGCTACTGAAAAAAAACAGAAACCAAATACCCAGGACTCCAGTACCCCAAACTCCTTCAGAGAGGCCTGTTTTATGACTTCAGGGCAGGTGCGTGGGGAGATGACAGAGCAGAATTCCTGCCTGCAAGAAATGTCTGACACTGTTGCCTTTGAAATAATACAGCAAATATTTTAGGCAAAGTTTGGATGGAGGGCTTCTGTGAGTAGCAGAACAATCTCCCTTAGACTATACTCGTGGTTCAAGAGAACTGAGTATACTTTATGCTAAGCATTTTTAAAAAGGCAAAAGAGTGTTCTTCATTTGGCTTTGTGAACAAAGGAAAAGTGGCATCAAGTAGGGTTGAGTGAGTCTGACAATAACTGCTCCCAGGTCCTTACCATCCTGCCGAACTCACCATGATAATAAGCATGGCCTTAATAGAAAAAGCACTGATCATCTTCTGTCATTTTCTCTCTATGCTTTAAAAAACAAGACACAAATAAATATGAGTTGATATTTATATCATTTCTTTTTAAATGCATACTCTTTTAAAAGGGGGAAGCATTGTGCTTAGTTATTATATGCTTTCTTTCAAATAATATAGAAGCTGAAACTTTTCTCAAGGGCCATTCATTAACCATTTTATCATAATACCAATCACAGTACAATGCAAAAAGAAGGTGCCTGTTTGTTCTTTGAGATGAAATATACATGGGTGCCAAGAATTTGACTCTATGCTCATATTTTTTTCTTTATTACTGACCAGATTTAATTTTACAAGAAATAGGCATTAAGGAATTTCATCATTTGCTCAGCATTAGAATTGTACAAGCAAATTTGGATTTGGAATTTGACTCTGCAGCATGTTCTGTTTAAAATACTAAACAGGTTATCCCCTAATGTTCAATTCACTCATAGTTTATGGTAATGAAATTAAGTCTTCGAAGAGAATGAGACTAATCCGTGAGATATGACCTTAAAATGTGCAGTTTAATGTTTTTCCCATTGAGCAAGCTATAAACTGTGAAATAATGTTTCAAAATCCAGGGTTCCCCCTCCAAGCCCTTCATTCACATACATAATCACCAGCGAGCCTCCCGGGGGGGCAAAGCCCGATGCTATCAGGTAGATCCAGGATTCCGCATCTTTACCCTGCTGTGTTCATAGAATCTCAATATGCAATTTAAAGAGCCTGTAACAGGCTGAAGATATTAATTTGTTTATTTCAGTTCTGAGTTATGTTCCCTGAGGTTGCTTGTCATGCACAAGTTGCTTCTCAGTCATTCCTGAGGAGTAGCGTGTGTGTATGTGAATGACAGCCACAGAGCATCCCTTGCCAATTTATGCCAGTCATCTCCGTGGAGCAAGCAGGTGGCAAAGGGATAAATGAACTGCAGAGAGGAATTCGGTCAGGTCAAGATTTGAATATGTATTTCTCATCATCATGTTTAATAATATTTTAGACTTCTCCTATGCAAATTTTACCTCTTCATCTTCTTAAATAGTCTGATAGATTGAGTAGTATATATTGTAGCAAGAAGATTTTGTTTTCTCAATTGTATGTGTTATTGAGAGTCAATGGATTGTTAAGTAAATAAAACAATGCTTCATCTAAAGTAAGATACACAAACCCATTTGTCTTATTTTGTTTAAGAACTAATACTGACTGAATTCTTATTGAGTGCCAGGCACTGTGCTAGCTGCTTTACTTATATTATTTCAACTAAGCTTTATGTAAAACCCACGTGGTAAGTACTATTTCTATTCCCACTAAGAGATTAAAACACTAAGGCATAGAAAAATAAAGTACATTACCCAGTCACACAGCTATGAAGATATGGATGAGGGTCTTAAAGCTAGGCAATCTGACTCCAGAGCACCTACTTATATTATCTGCTCTATAGAGCAGCTGTTGTACATATTTTAACTCTTTTCATTTTTTACGTGTGTGATTGATACATTTGCTGCATAACTGTATCTTTTTTTCAGATGCTACTTTTTGCTTCATGCCCTACACTCCATCTTTATTTGAAGTTGTACACCAGTGCCATTTCTTTGGTAGGATAGTCTATCTGTTGACATTTTTCAGTTACGCTGCATTACTTGAAGTTACGGGGTGTGTGTGTGTGTGTGTGTGTGTATCATTTTTCTTCTTCTTGTGCTAATAGGGACTTCAGTTCACCACCTAACAGCTTGAGTATCCTGCTTCCCCTTCCTTGAGAATTTGTTTAGTTAATCTGTATCTCCAGCATGGACCCGTCCAAGATTATATAGGTTTAAAGAAGATTAAATTGCATTTTTGATATCCTTATAAATCCTTCTTCTTTTTACTTAAGGTAAATTTTAAAGAAGCCCTATGCATCACTGAAGAGGAAAATCTTAAAGATAGAAGCAATCCTATTGTGCTTGAAAAAGGCAGCATTTCAGAAATATTCCCAGAGAAGAAAAGATTAATTCTGGGACTATGATTGTGAAGTGTAGAAACAGATGGGTTTTATGGGACAATATGTGAATGCAATTTGTGTTTTGTGCTAGAGGAAGAGAGGGAGACTAATATCTATTGACTGCATAATAAAGGGCAAGTTCTGGCGTGGTATGTTCTTATATTCAATTTAGAGATGAGGAAACTGAGGGTAAGGAAAATTCATGAAATATCTCGCCATCACATCAATAGTATGTGGCTAAGTCAGAATTTGAGGATTGAATCCAGAGTCGATATATACTTCCACCCCTGACCTTGCTGCCTTGCAACAAAAGGTACAGATAAAAGGTGTGGGGAGAGGGGTGAGGAAGGGGAAGAAAGTTATAAAGTGAAGCTAGAAGAAAGATTGTCCTGGGAGAATTGAGATCAAATTAAGATCAAGCAAAATTTATAAAGAAGGATTACCTTTTGCTCTTAAATTGATGTAAGAACAAGATAGAGATCTGTCAGTTGCTTACAGAACTATAAATTAAAATCGTTAACACATTGATTTGATGTCTCCTTTATAAATATTCACTGGATTGTGGGATTATAAAGACTCCCATGACATAAACCCTAGATACTAAGGGACTAGCAAGCTACCTGTGGGGAAAAACAACATATACATTAGAGAAAATATCCAAATAAGCAAAAAGAGAGGAATCGCATTTTTTTTTATTTGGGTGCTTTGAATGTTGTCTGGTTGGTTCAAATATTTTTCTAAATAATTCAGATTTCAATCTTTAGTGGAACACCGTTAGAAAGAAAGGATAGAATTGTGGTTTTATGTTTAAGTCCTGAAATGGAACAGCTTTGAATTCATATATTGTACCACTATACCACTAACAAGTTCCACGGACATAGTCAAGGTAGTGTCTCATCCTACCTCAGTGGTCAGTGGCCATCTATAAAATGAGGATACAAATAGCACCAATTAGCAGGGTTTTATTTTTTTCTTTAAATTATATAATGTATATCAAACACTTAACACATCTAGATCATGATAAGCAAGCCCTCAATGTATGATATAATTTCTAAAGGTTTTTAAGTAATCTCTTGAGCATGATCCCTGCATCAACCGCCACCAACCACATGGTGGCAGCAAAAATATTGTCAGGGCCACTACAGAAAAGAGACATTTACTCCCCCAAAAGGTGAAACTGGAATGTGGCAGTGAATGAACCAGCCCAATACGGCTGTTTTGAATCTAGTATCTCCCCTTGGCTGGGTGACTTTCTAAGACTCTCCTAATGCTGATGTGTTTTTACCATAAATTAAAAGGAGGAAGGGTAGATTAGCCTGAATTCAGGATGTGCTCTGTGACAGCCACAGAGCTGTATGCTTTTACATTTATCTTATTTAATTTTTTTAATAGTTTATGATCTAGACACTAAAACTTCACACATAAAAATAAATTGAGATCAGTTGAATTGGATAGCTTGCTTGCCACTCACTGCTAATACATGCTAGATGTAAAAGGTTGGAACATAGTTTTGTCTAACTTAGGCCTGATGAAATGCCAGTGATAGGTATCCAGCATCACCGTGTTTCTCGTATACCTTTAACTAAGGCTGACTTTTTTAAATATTTTTTTTTTGGCTGCGACATACTAAGTAAGTTCTTAGTAAGTTCTTACACACCGCACCCTATTATATTTAGTGGTAAAATACTAATGTTTGTCAAATTCTTATAAAGTGCTTTGTGTGTCTTTTATCAGTTAATCCTCATATTTATTCTCCATAAGTTAATTTATCTAATGAATATTTGTTGAGCAGATTACTCAACATCATGCACTATGCTAAGCAGCAGAACCACAAACACCAGTGGTAATATTTGTTTTTTAAATGCTCATTTTTCCTTGAAAGAGGTTTTAGTTTGGAGAATGGACAAATAAGCAGGCCAGTATAATACAGTACAGATGGACTCTGAGACGTGAACTGCAGGGTGGTTTGGTAGCATCTAAGATAGCCCCTGTCCTAGACTCCAGAATAAGGAAAAGTTCCTCACAGGACCTGAAAGACATTTAGGAATTAACACATTGAAGGGGAGGTATAGGGAAAGGGGAATAGTAAAGGGATAGCATTACAAGTGAATGCCCAGAAACTTTCTGTTGTGGCCATAATGTTATAAGCAACGTTGGTTGCAAATGAGAGAATTCAGGGCATTTACTTTTTTTGAGGGAAGAGGTCTTTTTAGTTGTTATGATGGACTGTGTTTACCTGTGTAATTAACCATATTACACTGTGATTCTCTGTTAATGCATTGTCCTTGCGTCTAAGACTCATAGGCTTCTTGAGGCTAAAGACTATCTTTATTTGCCTGTTCTTAGTGTTGAGCAAAGTGCCAAGCTCTTAAAGGGCAGTCAACATGTGTCTAGGTAGATTAGAGAATTTTATGTCCATTTTATAGGCCTTGTTCTTTTAATTGATAAATACTAAGAACTAATGGTTTGGTCTGTGGTCAGAGAATAGACTTTGTTTAAAAAGAGGGCACAGTGACTTTTGTGTTATTTGTCTATTGGCTATAACCAATTAAAAATACGACCAAAGATAATCCAATTGCAACAACTTTTATTAATTTATGACGTCAATTTTTATGAAGTCAATCTGCTCTGTAAATGTTAATATAAAAATACAACTTAGCTCATTTGCAATGAGTAGTACTTATTTTTCTGGTTTGCTTGCTTCATATTATTTAACTCTTTTTCTACATCCTGTGCAGTATGTCTGTCCTTGTTTATTTACTCCTAGTTCCAAAATGAATAATATTTGTAAGAGTTTTGTGTTATGCTTGCATATGCAGAACTTTTAGTGCTGAAGTGAATTACTTAATCACTGGCTCTCTGACCTCCCCAAACATCAGTACCAGGTGTAGAGAAGAACAAAGAATCCTTAGTGTATAGAGAATACCAGCATTATCACGAACATACACAGCCCTTCTTAACAAGACACTGTAAGTGGTTTAACAATTACATTTATT
>NW_012148163.1:1435221-1441413 GCF_000956105.1 Propithecus coquereli | reverse complement strand
TGCTTACTTCAGTTTGGGCAGTCTCCAAAGTCTTTGAATTCCTAAGATTGATCATCCTAGGGAAATTGAGGCAAAATAGTGCAAAATTCTAAACTCCTGGGACTAGGCTACTCCCTATATAAGAATAACTAATAAACACCCAAAGCGAAATTTCTGAACAGAAACCAATCTGAGGGCTGAATAAATGTGCATATGGTCATGTGATTATCCATTTGTATATCTTATATTGCAAGCATTTTTAATAGATCTAAATAACTGAGAGCTCTAAATAATTGAGCATAAATATAGCTGCTGGGATATGTGGATTTGGGCATAAAAATATAGCCTTTTACTGTGGAAGTTGCTTATTTCCACATTCACTGGCTCAAAGTTTGGGGCTCCTTTATCAGTGGAGGAGCCTACACTTACATCATTATGCAAATATGTTTTTTGTATCTGCATATGAGTGTGTCTGTTGATATTTAAAAAGCTAGCATTGGCAAATATGTATTGATTTGTCATTTTTTCTTAACCCTTGAATTGGGACTGGAGTACAAGAGGTGAATCTTGCTTTTCTGCTACTGGGGCACAGTGCTATACTCAGTCCTATATTTATGATAATTAATTTAGAAATACTTATGAAAGAAATATGATTCAAAGGACAGCTTTTTTTTTGGTCTCTTTACACATGTTGACACATAAATGGAGTTTTTGTGCATATGCTTTCCTTTATTTTTATGTTACAAAAAATAAATGTATTACTCTGTGGATAAAAGACCTTGGCAGTAAGATGAAAAATCTTGTGGTAGAAAATATATTTTATAAGGATGGGAATAAAATCTGTAGAAACTCATGTAAAATCCATCCTTCCAAGTTCAAAAGTATGTAAAGGAATTTTTTTTTTTTTTTTTTGAGACAGAGTTTCACTCTGCTGCAGGAATTTTTAAAACTTTTAAATTTTTTCTTATAAAATCTATCTGTAAAGTACATACTAAGCAAGATTTAATGAAGTAAGGGATAGTGGAGAAAAGAGACAACTAGTGAATTTTTAAATATTTTCCTTTGTTTAAGTGATTTGGGAAACTGGTAATCCAAGTACAACCTTGGCTTATGTGCCATCTTAGGAGAGATTATGAAAACAGGGAGATAGTGGGGAAAGTTTAAAAACCATAGAGGACTGTTTTTTCTGTTTCTAGCAGGCATTAATTCATGATAATCAGTGATACTTAGAGGATAGTAGCCAATAAATTGTAGATAGAATAGAAGAGAAATTACATACTCAAGGAAATAAATATGCACATGGAATCTCTGAGAACAGATATGGAAGAGACCCAGACAGAACATGCAGAGATTTCGTTATTTCATCAATATAATTGCAAAATTCCATTTGAGGATCTTTTATTGGCTCACAAGTATGGAAACTTAAGGAAAGGTGAATCTGTATATAGAATGGAAGAAATGATACAAAACTGACTCCAAGAACCAAAAGCAGAGCAGTAGGAAGGTTTCATTCCCACATGTCAGAGTCTGGAGAGGGAAAGCTTACGTCAGGAAGGGAAAAGAGAGAGAGAAATAAACACTATACCATAGATCCTACATGCTAAGTAAGAAATTTTTCACTCAAAGAGAATAAGATACGTTGTTATGGGTTGAATTATGTCCCCCCCAAAATTCCTATGTTGAAGTCCTAACCCTCAGTATCTCAGAGTGTGACTGTTTTTGGAGACAGGGAATTTAAAGAAGTGGTTGATTTAAAATGAGTTCTTAAAGGTGGTCTCTAAAAGAAATTGGGGACACACAAAGGGACACCAGGGATGCTTGCCCACAGAGTAAGGACCACATGAGGACACAGCAAGAAGGTGGCCATCTGTAAAGGCAAGGAGAGAAGCCTTAGGCGAACCATGACTGCTAACAACTTGTACTCGAAAACTTCTAGCTTCCAGAAGTAAGAGAAAATAAATTTCTGTTGTTTAAGTTACCCAGTCTGTGGTATTAATTATGAAATGTCCGATTTCCCTAAGTACTAAGTTTAGCAGTTGATATTTCTGACATTTCACTTTGACATTTCTTGTTTTATTTTTATTGTGTTTTATTTTTATTTATTATAAATGTGTCTTTCAAACACACATTTTGGCTTGTGATTATCTTTCAAAAATTTTTGTAGAGCAATTTTTGTGAAACCATGGGTAAGTAAAAAATTTGTATTATTTTTGAATATGAGTTCCGTTGTGGAACCAATACAGTGTAGACAGCTCAAAATATCAACAAGTGTTTGGGAAGGAAGTGACTAATGAAGGCACAGTACTTCGACGGTTTGAGAAGTTCTGTTCTCGTGATTTTAATCTTGAAAATGAGCTACATGGGCGACCTGAGACCAAGTAGATAATAAGCTGAAAGCTGTAGTGGAAACAAATCCATCTCAACCTATGTGTGAATTAGCAGAGGTTTGACGTTGCTATTAATACATTGGACCATTTGAAACAAATCAGCAAAGTAAAGAAGCTGGATAGATGGTTTCCACATGAATTAAACGAACGTCAGAAGAGAAATCATCCCGACACTTGCCTTTCTTTGCTGTCAGGACATAAAGGCAAGCCATTTCTATACCGTATTGTTACTTGTTATAAAAAATAGATTCTTTTTGACAATCAGAAGCATTTGGCACAATGGTTGCATAAAGACGAAGTGCTGAAACACAGTCCAAAACTGAATATTCATCAAAAAAGGAAAACTCCAACTCCTAAACACTTGAAATTAAAACTAAAAATAAAGGAAAAGAAAGAAATAGTTTAATATCACCATTGGTCTAAGAGCAAAGTAAAACTGAAATTATTGGCTAGAAAATAATTTCACAGAAAACATTCTACATAGAAAAAGATATATGATACAGGCAATTTTCTCATAGAAAACTCAATGTTATAGATTATGTTGAATAAGAATGAAAATTATTAGAAATGCATTCGAAAATGCAAAAAAGTGATGTAAGCTTATACTAGAGACAACGTATTAAAATGGTAAATTAAGAAAAATAATCACAAAATAAATTAATTTATGAACTGATCCATTAAAATATCTAGCCTACCAAAAAAACGAAAAAGAAAGTATTAGGAATGATGAATTGGATGCAACTATTATTTCAACAAATAATTTTTGAGAACTAAAACATAAAAATTAGAAAGAAATTTGTATGACTGTCTTAGTCAGTTTTCTGTTGCTATAAAGAAACCCCTGAGGCTGAGTAATTTATAAATTGGCTGGGTAATTTATAAATAAAAGAGGTTTATTTGGCTTATGGCTTTGCAGGGTGTACAAGAAGCATGGCACCAGCATCTGCTTCTGGTGAGGGCCTCAGACTGATTCCACTCACGACAGAAAGTAAGAAGAGCTGGCTTGATCACATGTCAAGAGAGGAAGCAAGGGGAAGGGAGGTAATCAGGCTGTTTTTAACAGCTGTTGTGGGAACTATTAGAGGGAGAACTTACTCACACTTCCCCCCTGGGAAGGCACTAATCTATTCATAAGGGATCTGCCCCCATGACCCAAATACTGCCCATTAAGCCCCACCTCCAACATTGGGGATCACATTTCAACATAGATTTTGAAGGTTCAAACAAACCAAACTATAGTAACAACTTTTTGCAAATATATTTGACAAACAATTTGCAAGTGTATTTGAAACCAAGTTTCTAGGAAACAATAAATTATCAGGATACATTTAAGATGTGGAAGGAAATTAGATTAGACCAATACCTGTGAAAGAAATAAATAATTCACCACAGAACTATACCCCTTGAAGGTGCCTACCAAGAAATTTTCATAGCTAATTCCTATCAAAGGGATTGTAAGTAATAATTTCTATTTTATTTAACCTCTGTTTTACTAGAGAAGATGATGTAAAATTTCCCAATTCATTTTGTGAAGCAGACAAATCTGGCAAATCCTTGATGCCAAAATTCAAGATTTCATTTACCTTAAAAAACTTCATATTAATGGTAAACATGTAAGAATATTAGGCTTGAATTATTAGGATTCCAATAGAAAATGGATTCTATGGCTCAATTATTTGATGAAATATTCGATTAAACAAAGTTAAACTGGTAACTTTAACTGCAGATGTGCCCAAATTTCCAATTTGTTAAATTTCTTAGTGACATCTCTCAGGGTTAATTAGTACAATTATTTCTCACATTTATTTTTACCAGAAATACTTTATTATTGAACAATAATATCTTAAGCAAGTAAATTATTAACTGAAACTCAATTTGGATATCTTAGATTCCTTTTCACAAAAATTCGGTACAATCGATTTTGAAATTTTTAGCTAGTTATTACAATTAGAAAAATAATATTAATATATGGTTAAATTATCATGATTTTTATATCATATTATTGTCTGCCTAGAAAACCTGAGGGAATCAACTAAAACATACGTATAACTAAAATAATTCAATAAATAGTACAGTTAAAATACTATATTTCCAACTACAAATATCATCTACAAATATCATCTAAGAGAAAATTTCACAAGAAATATGTATAACTATATGTCAAATTACAAAATATTACAGAGGGATTAATAGAAAAAAAAATGACTTGGCCCAATGGAGAACCATATCATATTCCTGGATTGAACAAAGCAGTATTTCAAAATGGCTATTATTTCTAGAAAGTAATCTATAAATTTATGTTAGGTTCAACAAAATACAATTTTTTTAACCATACTAAAGGTGATCTGAAAGAAAAGGAAATGTTGAATAGGGAATAAAATAAAGGGTATTTCACCTTACTTGTCGGTGACAGTGCAATAAAACTATAATAATTAAAACCTTTGGTTCTGGTTTCATACACTGATGGCTCAGACTAGAAAGTCAAGTAATAGGGCCCAAGTATGTGTGAGAATTTATGGTACAATAACTTGACATGACAGATAATTTGTGAGAAATGTTTTATTCAATAACTGATGTTACCATAAGAAAATTAGTTATTTTGTCTTGTATCTTACCCCAATATAACTTAATATATTGAAAATTTAAATATAGAATATCACATACTTTTTAGTTCTAGATTAAAAATTCTGGAAGAGGGAAGGCCTTTCACAGAATCTTTTTAAGGCCAGATCTTCTAATGAAAAAAGAATAATTTGAGACTTCTCTGCATTAAAAGAATAATGATAACAAAATGGGGGAAAAGTACTTGGCAGCATATATCAGGAACTCTTACAAATCAGTAATAAAAAATAAAATCCAGAGTTGTAAACAGAAAAGAACATAAATTGGTGTAAACTAAATTATGCTACAATAATAAACAACTCCCAACTCCTGGTGTAGTAACACAGTAAATGCTTATTTTCATTCATACAACATTTCTAATATTGGTAGACCATGAAGATCTTCTTACTATGGTCACTCAGGAACTCACACTGACAGAGGCTCCAGCTGATCCACAATCCCATGATCACTGGGGCAGCAGGAAGGCAATGTGGTAAATCATACACTGGCTCTTCAAGCTGATGCTCAGCAGTGATATGTTTCTTCTGCTCAAAGTTCATTGGCCTGAGTGTAACACAAGGCCAAGCCTAACTCCCAAGGAGTCAATGAGTGCAATCCTACCATTTGCCTAGAAGGAGGACTACGCTATTTCTAAACAGCTCTAATGACCACTAGAAGAACAATACAGGCACTTGGAAAACAGATAGCCCATAAGTGTAGGAAAAAAGTGTTTAGCCTCATTAAAAGTCAAAGTAATGCAAATTAAACAGGAATCAATTTTTAATTTTTTAAATTGATGATAGTAAAAAGAAAGTTAAAATCCAGGTTTGGTAAAATATGTACAAGTAGTGTGTTCATGCATTATTGATGGAAATGCCAATTGATACATTTTCATAGGCCACTCTGATGTATATAAAAGCCCTTTAATGTGAAAAAGAATATAATCAGACAAGGACAAAAAGATGGATATACAAAGGTGGTTATCCTGATCTTTTTTAAATGAGTAAAAAATTTAAAAATAGCCAAGATATTTAGGTGATTTGATAAATTATTACATAGCCATCTAAAGAAAATTATAAACCCATTAAAATAATACTACGGGTCAGTATTTATTGAAATAAAGATGATGAGAATGTATTTTTCGTAGGTTACAAAATACTTAGAACTTGTAAGGCAACACTGTTACCACATTTAGGCTATAATAGTTGACACTGAAAAGAAAACT
>NW_012148163.1:1429827-1433296 GCF_000956105.1 Propithecus coquereli | reverse complement strand
CTCGTTTAAAAAAAAAAAAAAGAATGAGCTCGTCACATTTTCTTGTTATTGTTTCAACGTGCAAAGGACGGCTGTGTTGAATAACTGAATTGAGGGGATGCATTTTGTATTTTAAAAAAAGGATAGATTTCAAAAGAGATAAATATTATTAATATATAAGACAATGTAATTTGTTCCCAACATTATGTCAGTACTGTCAATATGAATCCATAATATAGGACAGCTTTAAGAGCAGAATGCTATTCAGAGTAAGTGAGTCCGCAGTCCTGCTGCACTGCACTACTCAGACTCTGAAATATTATATTCTGTCCTAAGCTTGATATTCTAAAATAGAGTAAAAATAATACTCCCAGACCTAGCCAGATGAGAATAACCATTATGATAGGGGAGTTGCTCACAATCATCTCCTATGAAAAAGAGTGCATGGAACTGGAAATTTACCTTAGAAAAGTGAAGATTTTAGGGGAAAAAAATGTAATAATCTTCAAACACTTGAAGGTGATACCTGGCCACGGAATAGATGTGCTCTGTAAAGTCTGTGTGCTGTACCTAATACTAATGGGTGGTAAATACAGAGAGGCATTTCAGCTTAATGCTAATTGATGGAAATAATATTGACTACTGTCTTTATTAAATATAGGCATTAAAATTAATTTTCATCAGTGTTAAAATAGCTTTTCTACTATAATATAAAAGCAAAAGGTCATATTCATTTGTGAATTTAATGTAATACAACATATGAGTAATCATTCAGAAAAGGAAAGCTTTTGTGGGAGGTGTGTAGATAAGTTAGGAATTATACCCATTAGCTTAGTCAATAAATTTGTATCATAGTGATGTCACATAAATTTTATCATCAGAAGACTGCAACATCAAGAATATGCATAAACTTTGCTAATGTTTTTGATGTATTTCCCATAGTTTTTAAACCAGAATAAGTCAATTATGTGATAATTAGCATTAAGGTAATCCTGTTTTTTAGCTTAAGATTTAATAGATAGAGAAATGAAAGTGATTTTAAAACTCGATACTTGATACAAACTTAACATCTGGCTTTTCCAATAAATATGATACCTCTGTTATTTGGATGTTGAGTAATTAGAAATCAATTTTTATTACTAATTATTGAAGCATAAATTAATTCAACCATTTAAAAATTGAATGGCATATGATTACAAGTCATAAATATATATTTTTCCTGTCTCTCATTATATTCAAATTAATTAATTAATTAATCTCATATTCAAAGAAATTAATTAATTAATGGTAGATTAATTGCATACATATAATGTTTGCCTACATATATTTCACCACCTGCTTGTTTGTAATCTGCAGAAAATGAATTTTAAAACTTTAAAATACATTTCTTTCTTTATTTTTTTTGTAGAGACAAGGTCTCGCTTTTGCTCAGGCTGGTCTAGAACTCCTGAGCTCAAGGGATCCTCCCACCTCGGCCTCCCAGAGTGCTAGGATTACAAGCACGAGCCACCGCACCCTGCTAAAATACATCCCTTTTTAAAAGCTTAACCATACAGCTGACAGAAGCTTCAGCAGTCATATAGTCATTCCCAAGTTATGGATATAATTCATCCTGACTTAGAATAGTCCTATTTCCTCTTTATCATGAAATTTCTTCAAATAGTCATGATGATTATTTCATTGTGGTGTTCTAGAACTAGAAACAGTACTATTGCCATTTACTTAACAATGATTACATTGATTACAGTTTTGAAAGGAAAATAAACCCATATTTACTTGTAAACACATACCATAATTAGAAGAGCCAATCATGTTTATTAATACTCAAAAGTTCTCATTGAAATCTATGTAACGTTACTCAAAGAGATGCAAGTTTGCACAGTTGTACACTTGAAGAATATTAATCAGCCATTTTTCGGGCTACGAGAAACATTTCTACTCATCAAAACCCAAATAGAGACCGAAAACAACAGTTAGGAAGAAGCCAAAAGTTTTTTTTATCCTATTTTAATTTATATCCTCTTCTCCTAGACCTGGGCCATTGATAACCAGAAACCTCACTACAGCTTACCCACTATTTCACGCTATCTTGGCAGATCAACCCCACATGCTTGTCCTCATTTGTACTCTTCTGTCTGTAATTCCCACAAATTCAGTACAATCAGGGAAAAAGTGTAGAGATTTCACTGGCGAGGAAGTGATATAGATGCAAAGAGCTCTAGGATTGGTGACTGTTAATATTTAGGTCATTAAATATGAAATGTCCAATTTTGAATCAAAAGTGTAGTTTATTATATTCCAAACAAGAAGCAGTACAATTAATCAAGATGCGTGCCTAAACTATCAACATAGTTTTGCTATCTTAACAGTAGCTTGTTTATGCCAGCAGTGAAGAAGCCTGGAGAGTAAGTGGTTATGAAATTATGAAAGGTGTTTTCCACAGCTTGTTGAGAATTGAAAAATTTTCCTTGCAAGAAGTGGTCCAAAGCCTGGAAGAAGTGGTAGTCGGTTGGTGCAAGGGCTGGTGAATACGGCGGATGAGAGAGGAGTTTCCAAGTCCAGCTTTGGTAGTCTGAACAGTTTTGTTCGTGCTACATGTGTTCGAATGTTGTCTTGGGAGAGGATTGGCCTGTCTCTATAGACCAATCTCGGCTGCTTAATTGCAATCCTCATCATTTTGTCCAACTTATTGTAGTAGACATCCACTGTAATTAATTGACCAGGTTTCATGAAGCTATAGTGGATAATACCAGCACTTCACCACCAAACCGACAGCATTAGCTTTCTTTGATGAATATTCAGTTTTGGACTGTGTTTGGGCACTTCATCTTTATCCAACCAATGTGCCAAATGCTTGCGACTGTCAAAAAGAATCCATTTTTTAATCACAGGTAAGGATATGGTATAGAAATGGTTCACCTTTGTGTTGTGATAACAAAGAAAGGCAAGCTCCAAGGTGATTTCTCTCTGACCTTTGTTTAATTCATGCAGAACCCAGCTATCCAACTTCTTTACCTTGCCTATTTGCTTTAAATGATCCAATATTGTTAGAATAGTAACGTCAAACCTTGCTGCTAATTCACACGTAGGTTGAGATGGATTCGCTTCCACTACGACTTTCAGCTCATCATTATCCACCGGGTCTCAGGCCTCCCATGTGGCTCATTTTCCAGATTAAAATCACCAGAACAGAACTTCTCAAACCATCTATGTAGCGTGCCTTCATTAGCCACATCCTTCCCAAACACTTCGTTGATATTTCAAGCTGTCTGTGCTGCATTGGTTCCACGATGGAACTCATATTTGAAAATAATATGAATTTTTCACTTATCCAAATTCACAAAAATGATAAGCTTTCACAAAAATCGCTCTAAAAAAATTTGAAAGATAAATTCAAGCCAAAACATGTGTTTGAAAGACTGAGATGTGCCTTCACAACAAAAATAAAACCAGAAGTGTCAAAGTGAAATGGCAGAGCTATCAACTGTCA
>NW_012148163.1:1427773-1429766 GCF_000956105.1 Propithecus coquereli | reverse complement strand
TGATTAGCTATGATAATCATTCAGTACAATTGAATACTCCTGATGAAGGCTTTGGACTTCAACTTTTCTCTGTCTATGCTCTCTTCAACATATTACATTTATTATCATAGCTAAAAATATCAATTACATAGACCGTGGACACAGGAAAAATTGACTTCAATTTTTGCTTCTTATTTCTTTGGGGTATCGCTCAGTGATTTCAAATGTAATATGTACAAACCTGTACTGTCCAGTGGCTCCCTATTTTTCCAGTTACTTGATCCAGATATTTGGATTTGGTTTTTTGATACTTTCTTTGCTCTAAACCTCATGGTGATTCTACTTCCTCAATGTAATTGAATTTGTCCATTTCTCTCCACCTTTTCTGAGACACTACCTTCTTCTTTGTACTGATGCAGCAGCTGGGTTCTCAGCTTCCAGTCTTGCCTGCCCCATTCTCATCCAATTTTCAGACAGTAGCCAGGGTGATCTTTTAAAAATATAAATTCAATAATGAATCCTGCTTAAAACAATTTGGTGGCTTCTTAGTGCACAAAGGAAATAACCCTAATGTTTGTTCATTACATGATCTCCATTCCTAACTTTGTAGGCATGCTACTGTCTCCCTTACTCGTGATTATTCTTCATCCATGGCACCACCCATCATGGAAAAATCTCATCTCAGAGGTTTTACATACCCTACACCTTCTTGCTGGGATACTGTTCCCATTGTACTTATTGTTATCTAAAAACTTCTTTTCCTTGAGATATTAGTTTAAATGTTGTTTTTCAAAGGAGTCTTTCTTAAATCCTCTAAATTAGTGTCTATCATCCAAAAATTAGAGTAAATATTGATTGGTAAGATAAAATTGAGATCCAAATAGTTGGGTATATTTGTAAAGAGTATGTAGCTATTTCACATGAACTCCAGACCCCTAGAACATAGAAATTACATATCCAGGTATTAAAGGAGATTGCAGACAAGATTATTGAACCACTGTCAATGTTTGTTAGGGAAAAGAAGCATGAGTATTAGGGGAGGAGTTCTGATGGACTCCATGTAGGTATCTAGTAATTTTTATAAAATATTGGAAAGTAGAGTTTACAAATTACTTACTGGTTGATTTGCTATCAATCTGGAGTGCAATTTTGAAAGAGTTTATTTTAAAAATACTTATTAACATCTAAAGCAGGAAAAAAAGTGTGATTACAAGTAATTAGCATCAGTCTCTACATCATGTCAAACTAGCTTTTTAGGTAAGAAAATATAGTAGACTTAACATTGCTTGTCTGTACTCATAAATTTTCACTAATTCTGTCAAGATATAATAGAGAAATATGGGACACAGTTAAAAGTAACTAAGAAGATGGTAACTGGTTGAAATAGTGTACCTGATTTTAATTGTCAGTTTTGAAAGATATGTTTTTGGTGTGCTACAGAGATATTTTCACTACTTTTATCAGTGGCTTAGATGAGACACTAGGAATACTACTCAACTACAAAAAACAATGGGGAGCTAGCACCTCTTATATTATCCTGGATAAAGCTTGAGCCTGTCCTTCAAAGTGAGATATCACAAGAATGGAAAAACAAGCACCACATGTACTTGCCATCAAATTGGTACTAACTGATCAACACTAAAGTGCTCATGTGGTAGTAATATTCACTGGGTGCCGGTCAGGTGGGAGGGAGGTGGTGGTGGGGGGTAAGCTCACAACTAATGGATGCAGAATGCACTGTGTGGGGGAAAGGCACGCTTGTAGCCCTGGCTTGGGCAAGGCAAAGGCATTAAATGTAACCAAAATGTTTGTACCCCCAAAATGTTCTAAAATAAAAAAAAATTAGAAAAAATAAAAATCCGATTTGTATAAAAAAAAAAATAAGGATGAGCAGGTAACTTTTTCGAGTTTGGGTTTTATAGGGCTGTAGTCCCCAACCCCTGGGCCACGGACCAATACCGGTCCTTGGCCTGTTAGGAACAGGCCACACAGCTAGGAGGTGAGTGGCGTGCAA
>NW_012148163.1:1390259-1424478 GCF_000956105.1 Propithecus coquereli | reverse complement strand
TTTTTTGTTGTTGTTGTTGTTGTTCTTGTTGTTGTTCCTCTACTTTGGTGAGTTAAGATATATGGACTATTTAAAATAACTCAGGAACTTTCCCCTATATATTGTTCAATAAAGCTTAAGGAAGACATTTTTTTAATCCCAGGAAAATCATACTAGATAATATGCTCTAGATATAATGAATTTAAGTAAGAACTATGCAGATAAGCTTTCCTTTTAACTTAAGATCTGAGGGTAAAATTATATTGGCACTCACATATACGAAAAGTACCAAAGGAAATCACCTACCCTATACATTAATAAATGCCAGAGTAATGCATAAGATAGAGTAAGTGCTCAGAAGAAAAAAAAAAGAAAGAAAAGAAAAGAAATTAAAAACAATAGTAGATGGATTGCATACATATATCAGGACCGAGAGTAAAAATATTATTGTGGAGCCTATGATATATCTCTTTAAACAACTAAAAGTGGAACATTATATTCATTATGCACAGGGAAAGGATATTTTGATAAATAAATCATTTTATTGCACTAAAGAGATGAAAAATTAGAAATCATCTGTTTCACTGACAATTCTATTTTGTTGAGAAAATTGAGGCCATCAAGTAAGATCTCTCATCAGCCACACCCCTCCACAGATAAAACCTAAGAACATCTCCTTCTTCTGTCACATAGGAATAAGAAAAAAGTTTCTTCTACATAAGATAAAATTATCTATTTTTTTGTCAATTCTCACACCGTCCATCAATCTCCTCCAGAGTCTCATTCTATTATAATATTTTTCAATATCACTTTCTCTACAGGTTTCTTCCTCCTAGTCAACATATATTTTTGAATCTTCCCCATTCTACAAAGAAAGTATACATCTAGCTGCTGTCTAATATCTTTCTTCCTTTCTCATTTTAGCTTTACAATATACTTCTACTTTCATTGTGTTCACCTCTGCACTGCCATTAGTTGCCAAGTCGACTTCATTCTGACTTTCATGCTCATTTCTTCATTGTTCAAGATGGTTTCACATTTTTTAAAAATGTTTAGCATCCCTTAATCCTGTGAATTAAATTTAAGTAGTTGTGACCATCAGAAAACATTCCATGTTACAAATGGCCCTGATGGGATGGAATCATCCTGATTGTAAATCATTTTTCTTTCAAAACTGTTCTCTTTTAAGATCCTCCGTGGCATTATAATTGTAAACGCCAATAGAAATTTCTTTTCATGCAAGACTTCCTTGTGCATTGTACACAATTACGCTCATTTTTTTTAAAACTTTCTATTTCCTTTGATTCTGAAGCAGTGCGTTGAACAGTTTCTCCTTATACTGATGTGATTTTCTCTCTGCCCTTTTTCCTTGATATACCCTTTAAATATCAGTGTTCCCCAGAGTTACATTTTTAATCCACTGCATCTAACACTATACCAGTAGTTCTTAATACTTTTGGGTTTTTTAGACATCTTTTTTGGAATCTGTTGACAGCTGTAAACTTTCTGTCCCAAGAAGGGGGATAAGTAGATGGTGACATGTATGTCATACAAGCACAAGGAATCATATGTATATTTCAGAGAGCTTATGAATTCTTTGAAGCCCATTAGTGGACTTTTAATTAAGAACCCCTGACCATCTATTCTCTTTAACTTGGTTAATTTTGATAACCCTCAAATTTATATCATTTCTCTCCATGTTCACTACAAAAGTCTCCCAACTGTCCCTGCCTCTATTCTTGCCCCCACAAACACATCATTCAGCTGTCAGAATTATTCATCTAATGTGGAAATGTGATTGCAAAATCTAGGGCCCACAATATCGTGTAGTATACTCTCCATGATCTGTCTGTACCTAGCTCTCCTGCTTCATCTCTTGTCATCTCCTGCTTATAAATACATTTCATGGAGTGCTTGCAATGGACCAGATACTGTATCAATTATTTCACCTTGTTTGTCTCGAAAACATTTTCTCTTGCTTTAGTCTACAGCAAAGAGATTTGGAATTCTTCGTGGAAATGACAGAAAGCTAGGAGCTTAAGACAAATATAGAAGGCAAGTAATATTGCAAGAAAAAATTTCCTGGAAAATTTGCATCTTTGTAATTATGAAATAAGATTAATAGACCGTAGGGTTTGGGTTATTTTTTTACTTGCTTCCAGACATTTTAAATATTTTAAGTGAATATCTGAAAGAAAGTAAAATAGGGGTAGTGATTACAAGGTGAAATCTCATGACAAAGGTGAATGGTGGAATAGGCATTGTGGGGCAGTAACGGAGCATAAGCCAACTGCAGAGAAGCTGGGTTAATTATCCAATGCTGAGGCAGCCCTTTTGGGTGATTGTCATTTAATGAATGGTTTGACTTACTTCATGTTACCATGTTATCATAGTGGTTTAAAAGTCAATGACCTTCCCATTGTTCTCATCAGTATTGCATAGCTCTGATTAAGTGTATATTGTACTGAAAAAGATGCTATATAATGAGAACTATATAGATTGAATCAATATTTAAAAGATGGGGCAGTAAATGGCAGTCTCAGGATATATTTGCATTTCTTCCAAATTTGTCACTATATATAAATGATTAAAACTTTTGACTCAAATTAACAAAGTCATTTTTTATAAAGTAATGTGTATTTCCTCTCTTGCCTTTTCACTGGTATCTAGTGACAGATTTTTTTTTCTGAAAATTTTGTCAATGGTTTTTGGAAAAGTAATAAAATCTGAAACTAAAGGCTTCAACAATAGTATGTTCTCAAATTGTTTTCCATCTAAAAAAACATCAAGTAATTTGTTTTCAGCACTACCCATTTCAGGATAAAAAGAACAGCATTGCATTTGCTAAGGGGAAAGTGGATTGCAAACAATTACTTATGACTTGCCAGTGGCCATTTTATACACTGCCTTGGAATAATTTAAAATAACCAATTTTACACTCTTCCTATAAAAACATGCAGGTAGTTTGATAAGATAAAAACATTAAAGATGCGGGTTTGTTTATATTTAACCTTATATTTTGTCGTAATAGCAACATAGTTTTTGGTGACATATCTCTATTTTCCTTAAATTTTTCTTGAGGGAGTAATCTATATAAGTCATATCTGCAAAGTGTAATGGGTTCGTAAATTCTAGTTCACAGTCAATTTCACACGGAACCATTTCTAGGTTTAATCAACCTCCTAGATGGTCTTGACAAGCTTCAGTTATTCTGTTATTTCTATTGTTTGGCAACAGACTGCTATTTTAGGATTAAGTGAAAATGCAATATGAGCAACTCACTGTAGAATTACTTTTTTATCAGCCTTCGAGTTGGTCACAGTAATAAGAGATAACATTTTAGTTAAATTTTTCATAAATAGAAATTTAGAGGCCCACTTGCTGTACGAATAACAGGAATTTTACATAAATCACAGTTGATAGTATAATTTCCTACTGAAATGTGGATCCTTTAAAATACCAAATGACTCTTATCAATATTGGTTTTATTGCAGAAGTGGTACTACATCTTCAAGTTATATGATTAGTCAAAAGAGCAAATGTATTCCAAGGACGCAACGGTTGAAAAACGGTGGTAATTACAGAATAATTGAAGCATGTCAAGATAACCTAGATAGGTAAAGAGGACTATATGATAACCTTTATGCACAATATTTGGAATAAAACAGACAGAAAGTTATTGAGTGCCTTTGCATGCTGTTGCGTCAACTGCAAGTCTTATTCATGACATAGTGATCAATCATGGCTGTGTTCCTACACCACAGTAGAGTCAGCCCACACGTCAGTCATTAACATCTGTCAGCTGTGGACCTGCGCAGTGAGGGAACAGGAAAGGCCCAAGTGAACATAGCAGCAAACAACCAGGCAGAGCAACGAAGGTGGAAAGACAACACATTGTGAACTTTTTGACATGACTGCAAGATCACAGCTAAATCTCACTGAACAATAATTAAACCTCTTAGAGGAACCTTTGTTCATGTAACTTTGGGAACATCAGAATGTGAACTCAGGCATTTTAAGTAATTTAGTAAACCTTAAATCAGAGTTTGTAAAGTGGCAGCCATGAGCAGTCAATATAGTGTTTAACAAACAGGAATTAATGAACATTTAAAGCCTGAATATGAAAAAAATTGGAAAAGAGGGTACATTGGGCTTTTATAGCTTAAAGTTATTAATCAGTTGGCGGAAAGCAATGATTATTTCGATAGGACATGCCCTCTCCAGTTTGCCCAAGTCCCCACTGCTCCCTATTGTTCACTTACACTAAAGACAAGTATCAATTGTCACTTAATATAAATCATGCAGTGCTTTTTGATTTATACCTGACATTTACACTCATTGTTGTTACCTGCATTGCCTCTGAAGACCTTGAGTTTACAATTCTGCTCTAGGTAAAACTGATTTGAGGGTATGTGTCTAAAATGAGTTTTCCCAAGAAGCATCTACTTTACATGACAGAAATCTAAATGACAAACAATCTGGCAAAGGATTTGAGAATTACACTGATTTAAGAAAAAAAGCTGAGTCTATCAAATGAGGTTTAGCATCTAGGAGCTCACACAACACAGCAGGGAATAGGGAGGAGCTCATTTCAAATAGAGCAACCAAGCCAACTTTGCAGGTGTTATCACCACTAGTGAGTTCCCACATATGTCACCAAAGAGCTACGAACTGTGCCTCAGGGAACAGGCTAAATGACTGTGTATCTAAATGGCTGTGCTTTTAAAGTGTTGGCAAGTATTTGCCGGGCATAAGCCAGGAATCTCATGTGACTGTAGCTGTTCACTGCGGTAGAGGGACCAAGCTAACCACTCATTGATATTTTAGCATTATTGATATTCTTACATTATAATTGGTTTTCTAATGTTTTTGTCATAGTGGAGAAAAACACAAAGACAACATTATAAAACACAATTTCCAAAGACCAAATCTATCATCCAAAGCTAAAGCAAACACTATTCCTTATGCAACAGCCATACAAAATTATGATAATCTTTAATAAAACATAATGAAAAAAAACATATTCATGGTAATAGAATGATGCTGAAACTTCAGTTGCAATGAATTCCTCATATTTAAAGAAGCATATCACCTGATTGGGAATCATTTAGTGAAACTACCTCATATTCAGCTATATATTAAATAATTTGAACAAAATTCTTTACCTGCCTTACATTTTTCTTACATAAAGTGTTGTCAGTAGAACAAAAAATTCCTTAAACCAAGAGTTGACAAATTATGTCCCGTAGACCACCAACTTCCATGACTTTTTTCTGTAAAGAGTTTTTTATGTATACATTTAAAATTTTTTGTATATATTTAAGGTGTGCAACATGATGTTTTGATATGCATGTACATAGTGAAGCGATTATTGCAGTTAAGTAAATTAACATATCTATTATTTCACATAATTACCTTTATGTTTTCTTTTTGTGGTAAGAGGACTTAAAATCTACTGACTTAGCAGATTTTCAGATGTGATAACAATATTGTTAAGTATAGTCCTCATGCTGTACATTTGAACTCTGAATTTATTCATCTGAGATAACTGTACCTTTGTGCCCTTGACCTGTACCTCCCCATTACCCCCGCCCCCCACCCTACCTTTCTTATGGCTGAATAAATATGCCACAGTTTCCTTATCCATCTGTCCACAGATGGACACTTAGGTTGTTTCCAAATCTTGGTTATTGTGAATAATTCTGTGATAAACATGGGATTATAGATATCTTTCTCAGGTGATGATTTCATTTCCTTTGGGTATATATCCAGAAGAGGGATTGCTGGGTCATATGGTAGTTCAATTTTTATTGAGGAACCTCCATACTATTTTCCACAATGGCTACACTAATCTACATTCCAACTAAAAGTGTACAAGGGTTCCTTTTTTCCATACCCTCACTAATACTTGTTATCTCATCTTTTTGTAACAGTCATTCTTATCAGAACATAACCACACCGATTTGTTTATGTATTGTCTATGACTATTTTGTGTTACGACATAGTTGAGTAGTTTTAAGAGACCATATGATCTGAAAAGCCCAAAATATTTACTGCCTGGCATTTTATGGAAAAAAAATTGCTTATTTATGCCTTAGGTCCTCAATTAATTTTCATGAGCAAATTGGACCAAAGCAAGCCATGCTAATTTACTTCAAAACTATATGGATCCATGTTATTGTTAATGAACCCACAGAGGGTTTTATTTTTTTTAAGATTAGTTGTTCACCATACAGAAAGCCAATTACTGAGACAAAGAGGATTTTCAGAGAAGGAAGGAAGTTTATTGCAGAGGACACCAACTGGGAGGTGGGAGGACTGCCTGAAATCCACCTCCTTGACTGATGGGATCAGGAGTTTTTCTAGAGGTTAAATGAATAATGCACAAAGTGAGCGAGCATCTTACATGTTTGGGGTGGAGTGTAGAACACACAAGTGCAGTGAGAAATCATGCTGGCATATGCATCATGTGATCAAAAAATGGCAGATAAGCCCTTCCTATGGAGATTAGTTTAGTATTAATAGTATAATAAGCTAGGGAGTAATACTGATCATCGTTTTGGTCTTGTGTGCATGCTGGTGGTGGGGAGTAGTTGCTCAGCAGGTTCTTGGGCAAGATTTGTGATGGAATGCCACTTATCTTAACTTCTCTGAACAATTGGTTAGTGTAAGGCCTTGTGATTATCTCATTACTGCAAGGAAGGTCTGCTGTTTCAGGAAAACAACTCAAAAGGGAAGGGATCAGTGAAACAGAAAATTACAAAGTTCTGGTCAGCAAATCTTACTGGCCTGGGAACTTGAAACATAAGGGAACTGCAAAAAAGTGTTTTTGTTCATGGAGCCAGTTTCACTATGATATATAATTTCTGGTCTTGGTGCTGGACTTTATCGGAATTCTCTAAAATCCATTAGAAGGGAAGAGAATAAGAGGCTTGCTACTTTTTAAACATATTACAGTCAATGGCATAATGAAAATAATAATACCCTGTTGTATGCTTCTACTAAGCCTCTTCCTGGAAACAGAAACATAATGGTCAATAGGCTTCCATGGTGACAGAGTCATTGTTTAAAATCAGGCTAAAACCATATAAAAATCCTCATCAGTATGTTTGGTTTTTTTCCAGATACTCAGGTTTCAATCATGGCAGCTGCCAACAGGTGATTAAAGGTAATCCATTAAATGAGTGGTTCTCAAACTTTAGCTGCATCAAGGTCACCAGAGGGCTTGTAAAAAGATTCCTGGGCTCCACCCTCAGAATTTCTGATTCAGTAGGGCTGGGGGAGAGGCAAGAATGTGCATTTCTAATAAGTTTCCAGGTGATAATGATTCAGCTGCTTGGTCAAGAAACTGCACTTTGAGAATCACAATCTTAAGGTATTTATTCCATGATAAAGAAAGCAAGGGGATGACCTACTTGACATATTCATTTGTACATTTTTGTTATAAGAATGATTTTAGGTGACAAATATATTAATCATTTAAGCAAAATAAATAAACTTTAAAGCAGCAATAAAGACATGAATCTGACTGCTTGTTCTTTCATGTATTCTTCAAGTTAATTATAGTCCCAGAATTCTCATAATTAAATAAAGGGTAGAGATGAATTTTTGCATCTCTCGCAGCAGTTGTTCCCAACCTTTTCGACACCAGCGACTGATTTCATGGAAGACAATTTTTCCATGGACCAAGGTCTAGGGGATGGTTTCGGGATGATTCAAGCACATTACATTTATCGTGCAGTCAAACCTCTCTGCTAATGATAATCTGTATTTGCAGCTGCTCCCCAGTGCTAGCCTCACCACCTCAGCTCCACCTCAGATTATCAGGCATTACATTCTCATAAGGAGCGCACAACCTAGATCCCTTCCATGCACTGTTTACAGTAGGGTTCACGCTCCTGTGAGAATCTAATGCCGCTGCTGATCTGACAGGAGGCGGAGCTTATGCAGTGATGCAAGCGATAGGGAGCAGCTGTAAATACAGATGAAGCTTTGCTTTCTCGCCAACCACTTGCCTCCTGCTGTGCTGCCTGTTTCCTAACAGGCCACAGACCGGTACCAGTCTGCAGCCCTGGGGTTGGGAGCCACAGTCTTACAGTGTTATTTTGAAGCACTATTGATTATTTGGTAATCTGAAAAATTACTGTTAAAATTTGAGACATTTACAAAAATTTTAAAAATATTGGCTTATTTTAGAGATGGCATTCATCAAAATACACTGGGTCATTTCACCGATTTTTATCTAGAACTGTCTGCTCCATCTTATCCTCAATATCTTTTTAACAAACAGGTGTTATTTACATTGTTAGAACCTTTTGTGGACTTATTCAGAATACATTGCACCTAAAAACAATAAACCAGTTATTGAAAATAGGGCAATGTACTAGACACCTTAAATGTGTAGCATGTTCTCCCACTTACTGCTCCATATCCACTCTCTACTGGTTTCCTCCCTGTTTTCTGGATGGGAGACTGATAGATATGGATCACATCCACAGGCTTCCCTGGCCTCTGGCTTCCTGTTGGGTTCAGCCAATTAAGACCCCAACAGAAGATCAAAGGGCAAGAGCAGAATGGAAAATGAGGTAAGAATGTTTATTTCTCTGGTTCTTTCCTTTGAGGTTCCTTTAGGATGCCTATGTTTCATCAGTGTCACTGTTCCTCTCCTAGTAGCCTGCTCTCCAGGACTCCCTGTCCTGCTCACTTCTGCTCCCTCTTCCCTTCAGATTTGCTGGAGATACAGCTTGATGCTGTTACCTCCACATGGAGATTCATTTGCACCGTCCCTATGCACTACTCTCATCTTTGTAAATAGCCCTCTTGTCAATAAGTTCTCCTTAAATTACTGCAATTTCAGTGGAACTGCTTGAGATTCTTACTATTAATAGCATCCTCTCAATGATCTTAACGAACTAAATATTTTTACTTTTTATTAAGACACTAAGGCTCCAAGAAATGGCAGTGTCGAGATTCAAACTCAGCTCTAACTCTCATGTGCAGTCTTCTATCCAAGGTTCTCAAATGTGGGAAAATATAAGATTACTTGGGAAGTTTGTAAAACATATTGATTAGTAAGTTTCATCATAAAAAATTCTGATTCTAGGATATGGAATAAGTTTTAGAAATATGTATTTTAACAACAGTGTAGGTTTTTCTGGAAATAATATTAATATTCTTAATAATATTCTTATAATAATTATATAATAATAATACAGACAGGCCTGAGTTACAGTGGCTCAACTTATGATTTTTCTACTTTATGATGGTACAAAATCAATACAAATTCAATAGAAACAGTACTTCAAGTATTGGCACAACCATTCTGTTCTTCAGTTTTGGTACAGTGTTCAGTAAATGACATGAGAGAGTCAAGACTATATTATAAATAGGCTTTGTATTAGATCATTTTGACCAACTGGAGGCTAATATTAGTGTTCTGAGCATATTTGAGTTAGGCTAGGCTAAGCTAGGATGTACTGTAGCTTAGGTATATTATAATAAATACATTTTCTATTTAATAATTTTTTAATTTGCAATGGGTTTATTGGGACATAACCCCACTGTAAGTTGGGAAGCATCTGTATATTATTATATTTTAAAATATAAATCATTAATATAATATTGTAACAATAATGTTAATATTACTTCTATAAATACCACTGCTCATTAATATTTGTTATCTTCCCTATCAGTTTTCTCCATAGCAATAATTATAATGAAAAATGTACTATTCTTATTCTCCTTTTACAGAGAAGAAACTAATAAAGAGAGAATTTAAATAAGTTGACTAAGATTGTATATCTTAATTCAGAGGATCAGTATCTGATTACAGAGCCCATGCTCTTGAATATTGCACTATGCAGCTGGCATTTGGACCATTCTTGGTGAGCTTCAGCAAACTGTCAATAGGTCCCCAACTTATCATACATCTCTAATTATTCTTTAAAGATGATGATTCTGCCATGATTGTGGCCCTAATATTTTTAATTTATCTTCTCATGCCAGTGGCTATGAAATGAATGATACTCCCTGTTTTTGTTTCTTTATTTATTAGTTTTTATAGACAGAGTTGTATCCCTTCTGAGCATTTTGGAATTAAGAAAAGATGATCATAAGCAATGAAGCTAGTTTATGTCTGGATTTAGTAGATATTTAGCAGACAAATGTGTGTCCAATCGTTACAAAGGATCCCAGCTACCTTTCCTCATTTTTTAAATATCATATTAAACATCTAGAACATTGCCTTCAGTTGATACTAACATCTTAATTTTATATTGCTGATTCTCCACAGTAATGTTTTAAAAAAAAAAAAAAAACTCTAGAATAATATTATCCAGTAGAACTTTCTGTGCTGATGAAAATGTTCTGAATACACTATTTAATATAGTAGTCACTAGCCACATGCAGCTGTTGAGCACTTTAAATATGGTTAGTGCAACTAAAGAAATGAGTTTTCAATGCTATTTAAATTTAAATAGTCACATGAATGGTGGCCATCTTATTGGACAGCACAGTTCTGTAAAGCACATTTGAGAGTCTTTTTTTGTCACTGCTTCTTTATCTGACATATTTCAATAAGATTTTAAATATAATTGTGATGTTTTTAAACTTGGAAATAGTTTTCATTAAAAAGATTTAGGTCATTTTTATTAAGTTCCTTTTTATTGCTGTTTTAATTTAATCCGGTCTATCAAAAATATAGTTGGATTTATGTATTGTGGGTCTAATGACTTCCTCTTTTTGTTCCTGTGTTATATTTTTCATGACTTCATTTTTTTCCACCTTGGCACTTACCTCTCCATATCTGTGATGGATGTTGTCAGAGTAATTCCACTGTTGGAACAGTCCCTCATGAATGACATTTGCCTATAAGAATGCAATCCAATGTGTCTTCCTTAAATCTTTAATCAAATGTATAACTTGTTGTGGGGTTTTAATAAACTTGTAAACATAGGAAATTTAAAGCCATCATTTCACACTGTTTTAATCCATAAAATATAGAAAAGTAGTTGTTATTTTATCCACCTGCAGCAAAATGGAGTAATTTAAACAAGACTTGGAATAAATATCTTGAATATGATACACATTTTTCAGTTGAGTCTGACATCCAACTTCATGAATAAAAAAGGACCTATTTATCATGCAGTGATAGTCACACACATTGTATTTATCATATATATAACAGAATACATTATTTTCTGAAACTCATGTTATTACATAGGAATTATATAATATAATCATAATTATGTTAAGCATATAAGCAGAACACAACTACTTCAAATTTGTCTTTAATTTTATATTAATCTATATGTTGGCTAGGATTTGATTTTAACATGTTGATGCAATTATTGTGTTCTTATAATTATTTTCATCGGTAAGAAAGTTATTAATTCTGTCATGCTTGTAAATATCTATATTAAAGTTATAATTAGAAAGATATCAATCTTAAGTTTATCAAGCTGAACCAAAAACAAAATCAATTCAGTTGACTCATCTAGCAGATTTGAAAGGCTGTTGTTATTTTAAGAGACTATATTACTTCAACATTCTCTATAAAAGAGAATGTCCCAGGAAAAGAGAAAGACAGACAGACAGAGAAATATCATTTTTAAGTCTTTGACTTAATAGTGTCCCCTTCCTAAGAATTCTCTCCTACATTTCCACTAAAATACCTGTTAAAACACATCCTTAAAGAGAAAAAAGCTCACATGGTGAATATTTGGATTGGCAATCCATCTATTTCCAGAATCACAAAGATCTGTTCACCACCTAAAAGGCCAATGTAGATAGACTGAAAATTTCAATCACGGGAAATGAGCACAGAGCCATGTGTCCAAGGTTCTATATGGAGTAGGTGGCAGAGTCACGTTTTGAACCTACTCTGGCTCTTGAGTTCACGCTCTTAACCACCACTCTCTATATAAACACCTAACAGTCCCTGCCCTGGGAAAGACTAGCAAGAGGAGGTAGATTAGTAACTCTTTAAATGCAAGGAAATAATGCCTGTAATCCTAGCACTCTGGGAGACTGAGGCGGGTGGATCGTTTGAGCTCAGGAGTTCAAGACCAGCCTGAACAAGAGTGAGACCCTGTCTCTACTAAAAATAGAAAGAAATTATCTGGACAACTAAAAAAATATAGAAAACTTTAGCCGGGCATGGTGGCACATGCCTGTAGTCCCAGCTACTCGGGAGGCTGAGGCAGAAGGATTGCTTGAGCCCAGGAGTTTGAGGTTGCTGTGAGCTAGACTGACGCCATGGCACTCTAGCCTGGGCAACAGAGGGAGACTGTCTCAAAAAAAAAAAAAAAAAAAAATGCAAGGAAATAGATGGTTTTGTGTAAGAATCGTGTAAGCTGACATAAAAGAATAAAAGAAAAAGTTGCTAATTCTATAAAAGATGAGAAAAGCATAAGATGGAAACTTGTTTTAGTGTTAGCAATTAGCTATTGTCAGTGCCTTCTCAGCACAAACCCATGATTCCTGGCAGACACTAATTATGTAATAATTTCATGATTAAATAAATTAATTAATCAGTGAATTGATCAACCAGTGAATGAAAGACTTTCCAGAAAATTATAACCAGACCGTTGAAGAAATCTTGAAATGTTACATGGAAACTAGAAATGTTAGGCCCAAAAGGCTAAAATAGCCTTCTTACGAGTAAAAATCCTCAGATAATTGAAGACAGGATAGATTTGTTCTGTGTGGCTCCGACATGCAAAATTAGGACAAATTAGTAGAAATTACAACACAGCAAATTCTGACACAAAACAAGAAAGAATTAGCTAAATGATATTCCCATTTGAATCTTTATGAAATGTAAAAAACCTTTGTGCAATAAAAACTTTGGGTCTTTCAAATTGCATGTATTTTAGACTTTATCAGTTAATATATTAATATATTAATGTATTAATGAGGTTTTAAAGTAAATTTTTTTATTTGACCAATTTAGAGAAAAATTGACCAGTTTTAAGTGTTTTGTCTCTAAAATGCTTAGAAATATTTTTTTAAATATCCTATGCTTAACAATGTTGAAAGTTTGTTTTTTTGTTTCTTTTGAAAGCTATGCTCCTAACGGGGGCTCAACACTAAAACTGAAGCAATATTGATAACACATAGAATTATGAATACCTCTATTTATTTTAAAAACACTTCCAGTATACATATGATCATTATGTGTACCTTTTGATTATATTTCAGTATCTTATGTTTTGAACCTGAAATTGTATCAAGGTAAAGAGATTTACTCCCTACCAGGACCCTAGTCTAAGCCACACCAAATGAAATCCTCCTATTTAGCGGTTGGTGAGGGTAAGGCAATAGGTCCCTAATTATCACTTATTTGCTTCCTTTATCGTGAAAGGTTCTGCAGCCCTATTTCATGGATTACTCATTCAGCCATGCAGAGGAAGCCTAATTTAACAAAAAGGAAGGGATAGAACGGGAGAGAACTTGACTGACCAAAGAGTGTTCATGTTCTTCAGTTGATCAGCCAGAGAAACCCATATATAAAGTTAAAGAAATCGTGGTTCTAAAGCTAAATTGAAATTTGAAAGGTTCTTTCTGAATGAGGAACCATCAAAACAGTAGCCTCAGGGATCCTAAATAAAATAATAGAAGGTGAGGGAATCTGGCTCCATGAAGAATGGAAAGCTTTGAGATGTGGGAGAAGAAAAGTCTTTTATAGAAAATGTATGCTTCTTAGGAAGGAGACAAAATATATCAGAAATCTGTAAATAGAAGCTGGTTTGAACAAATATGCATGCATCTTAGATGATTCTTGTTAAGGTAGGGTAATTCTGAATACTCTTGAACTGAAAATATAAAGTTTACGAATCCGAGGAGGGATGCAAAGGAAACCAGAAAGACAAATGCACTTACAGTTGACCAGTGAACAACAAGAGGAGTTTGAACTTCATGGATCCACTTATATGCATTTGTTTTCAACCAAATGTCTATGGAGAATACAGTATTGTCAGGATACGAAACCCACATCTATACAGACGCCTGACTTTTGGATAAGAAGGGTTCAGCAGGGAGACTTGACTGTGGGACTTCAGTATGCATGGATTTCGGTATATGCAGGAGTCCTGGAACCAATACCCTGTGTGTACCAAGGGATGACTGTATAGGTAACAAACTAGACTTTCATGAAATCATTTTTAACTAAACCAAATTCTTTATAGATATCACAGTTTATGTGGATATCACTATTTATAAGACTCAAACTTTAGTGCTAAAATTAACCATTGTGGTCATTCTTTGTAATTACTGAGCTATATGTAATACTGAACTACATGCTCTGGTAATGAAAAAATAGAAGTCTATCCTTTGTCCTTAAAGAGTTGCTAGATTTAGAAGAAGAGGACCTACATGCAAACTTACGAGTGCAATACAGTGTGGTGGCTATAGGGGCACACAGTAGAGTACGATGAGGAGGAGGAGAGGTCAGAAAAACTTTTCATAATAGAACTGATTCTTAAATTGAGCAAGTTCTCATTGAATTAAGAAGAATACATTCTAGGAAGAGGGAAATATGGCACAAAACAAGTTTTCATCATAAGACTCTCTGAGTGTTTTTGTGAGCCCACAGCACATGGCTTAACATGGTGTCTGTTGAGAGGAACACCCAAGAGAGTGGTGGATGGAAACGGGGTTATGCAAGAACCATGTATCCATCTCAAAAAAGTTTAGAGTTTATCTGACAGGCATTGCAGAACCATGGGCAGCTTATGTTTTGTAGGAAGTTATAAATTGGTTGAGCTTGGTGCTCAGGATTGAGGTTCTGAGTAAACATTTACTATGTGACCCTTGAAGCCAAGGAGGTGAACAAGGTCACTCAGGGAAGAGCAGGAGGCCGTGCTCAGACCCCTGAGGATACTGATATTTGGAGTCTCCAAGTCTTTAAAAACCAGTCAAGTAAGATGAGAACAGAAAAATGTCCATCAAATTAAGCAATTTTGAATAACTTGTAACCTTTGCCAAAGCAGTTTAAATATATACAATGAAAAGGGCAAGTACAAGGGGGAAAAAAAAATCAATGAGTCAGTCAGGGTGATACTATTTTATCTACTGTGCATGTTATCAAGGCTCAAAAGGGCAGTTGTTAAACAAGGAACATATGCCATTTGTTTGTATTTTAATTGATAAATGCAAATCTGTCAACAAAACAGAACAAAACAACAGTAACAAAAGGAACAATATTCACAGATGTGCACAGGCTCTAGTCTACTTGATGTGAAATAGCACCATAGGATTCCGTTGCCTAAACACAAGCACATACAATGCCTCTCACTGAGTGCTGCTATCAGTGATAAGGTCACAGGCACATAAAGTGCATGTCATTGAGTAGTGTTATCAATGATAAGGTTCAAATTTTCTCTTATTTATGGCCTAATGCTTGCTGAAAAGTTAAACATAACTTTGAGCAAATATAGTTTATTGAGTGTTGTACATTATTAAAAAAAATTGTGGCATCAGTATTTCTAAGGTATTAAGGGACTAGCTATACTATTTTAAAAACAGGCAGGATTTAAGGGTGTAGGATTAATTTGAAACATGTTTTGGAAAACCTTAAAAATATAATTAGAGTTTATTCTCAAATACTTCAATGATGCTGATACCACTGGTCTTTTTAAAAATACAGCCATTCTCCTTATTGCACACTAGTGTTTCAGAAACCTTAGAATAAAGAGTAAGAACAATGCAACCCAAAGCAATATAAAGATACAATGTAATCTTATCAAAATACCAATGGCATTCTTCACAGAAATAGAAAATGCAATCCTGAAATTTGTATGGAACCACAAAAGACCCTGTGTAGCCAAAGTAATCCTCAGGAAAAAGAACAAACCAGAAGACATCACACTACTTGACTTCAAAATATACTACAAAGTTGTAATAATCAAACAACATGTTACAAGCATAAAAACAGATACATAGTCCAATGCAACAGATAGAGAATCCAGAAATAAGTACACAGATTTACAGCTAACTCATTTTTGACAAAGGTACTGAGAACATACATTGTAGAAGAGACAGTCTCTTCAATAAATGGTACTGGGTAAACTGGATAACTACATGCAGAAGAAAGAAACTAGACCTCTGTCTATCACCATACACAAAAATCAAAACAAAAGACTTGAAACTATGAAACTACTGGAAGAAAACATTGAGAAAACATTCGAGGACATTGATCTGAGCAAAGATTTTTTGGATAGGACCTCAAAAGCACAGGCAACAAAGGCAAAAACAAGCAAGTGGGAGTACATCAAGCTAAAGATCATCTGCACAGCAAAGGAACAAATCAACAGAGTGAAGAGAAAACCTGCATAATGGGAGAAAATAATTTGCAGACTATCCATCTAACAAGGGATTAATAGCCAAAATATATAAGGAACTCAAACCACTCGGCAACAAATACTGTAAAAACAAATAATCTGATTAGAAAATGGGCAAATGATCTGAACAGACATATCTCAAAAGAAGACACACAAATGGCCAATAGGTATGTGAAAAAAATGCTCAGCATCACTAATCACAAGGGAAATGCAAATCGAAACCACAATGAAATATCATCTTACCCCAGTTAAAACAGTTATTATCAGAAAGACGAAAAGTAACAGATACTCGTAAGGATGCAGAGAAAGGGGAATGCTAGTACAATGTTAGTTCGCTGTTGGGAGAATGTAAATTAGTACAGCCACTATAGAAAACAGTATGAAATAGATCTAAAAATAGATCTACCATATGATCCAGCAATCCCACTGCTGAGTATATCTCCAAAGGAAAGGAAATAAGTATATTGAAGAGATATCTGCATGTTTATTGCAGCACTATTCATAATAACCAAGATATGGGATCCACCCTAAGTCTCCATTAAAGGATGAATGGATAAAAAGGCTGTGGTATATATGCACAATGGAATATTATTCAGCCATACAAAAACAATAAAGTTTGTCATTTACAGCTACATGAATGGAACTGGAGAACATTATATGAAGTGAAATAAGCCAAGCACAGAAAGACAAATATGGCTTGTTCTCACTCATATGTGGGAGCTAAAAAATTCAATCTAATGGAGGTAGAGAGTAGTATTATGGTAACTAGAGGCTGGGAAGGGTAGAAGGGAGAGGGGGATGAAGAGATGTTGGTTAATGGCTACAAAAATATAATTAGATAGAAGAAATAAGTTCTAGGTTCAATAGCACAGTAGGGTGACTATAGTTAACAGTAATTTATATATATTTTTAAATAGCTAGAAGAGAAGATTTGAGATGTTCTCAACACAAAGAACTTATAAATGTTTGAGGTGATAGGTATCCTGATTACCCTGATTTGATCTATACATTGCAATGTATCAAAATATCACATGTACCCCATAAATATGTACAATTATTATGTATCAACGAAAAAATTAAAAATAAGTTTTCAAAAAGCCAGGCATAGGAAGACAAATACCACATGAACTCACTTATATATGGAATTTAAAACAATCAAACTCAGAAACAAAGAGTAGAATGCTGGTTATCAGATAGAGGCTAGGGACTGGTGGGAATGAGAAAATATTGGCCAAAGGGTACAAAGTTTTAGTTAGAGAGGAGAAATATGTTTTTTGAGATTTAATGAACAGCATGGTGAGTATAGATAATAATAATGTATCATATATTGCAAAATTTCAAATACAGTAACTTTGAAATGTTACTGCAAAAATGATATGTGTTGAGGTGACGGATATGTTAGCTTGATTTAATCATAGCACATTGTATACATACAACATAACATCACTTTCTACTTCATAAGTATATACTATTATAATTTGTCAATTTACAATTAAAAAAACAATCATGGTCTCTGCCACAATGATGTCTACCTTCCTAAATCCCTTTCTGTGCATAAATATACAAGTATGTATGTGTATAATTTTTTTTAATTTTTATTTTTTAGCCTGGAAACACATTATATACACTGTTCAACCACTTTTTCATTTTGTTTTTCATTTCAATAGGTACATTTTGTGACTACATTTTAATTTATTGATAGCATAAGTTTACGGTACAAGGGCATATCATAAGTCACTTTTATTTCTCCTTAAATATTTAGGTTACTTTCAAATTTCACTACTTCAAGTATCTCAGATCAGTAAAATTAGCTAAAAATTCTTAGGGGACAAAAAAAAAAATCTGCAAGTTTCTGAAAACAGACAAAAATTATTAAAGATGCACAAAGATTAATAAATTGCTAAATGGGGATCAGTATGGAAGTTAGTTACTGGGAAAATGTTTTGACCACTTTTTCATTTTGACTAATGACCATTTTGATTATTTTTAATCAAATCATATGGAGCTAATGTTATTTATAATTGTTGCTGAGTGGAAAAAATGCAATATTTTTACATGTTAGTATTTTATAGTTTTTAAAAATGAACTTGTACCATAGGAAAAAAAAATTTGTATATGTTTATTACTAACACCATTTTTTTCTGCAATTCTCAATACAGTCTTTTTTTAAAAACATTTTCCCCTAAACTAGAATTCCATTTTTATTTGCATATTCTGTTACAGCTAAGGTAGCCTAGGCTAAGCTAAAATAGAAATTGGAGAAGTTGATTTTATGGGGCCTGGGCCTTTCCTATGCACCCATCCCCCAGGGTATTGTTTTAAATAACCACAGTGTTTATTTTTTCTTTTCTTATTTTGATGATAAAACACCCAAAGTCAATTTACCTGTAAGTTCTGACTTAGCCCATCTTGTGTATATTATTTTCATAACATTTATTTTCAAAATATTATTAATGTATTTTTAATTTTTGACTCAGTTTTTATTGAAGAGAATATTGATTTGCTTCTTAATATTGGGCCCTTCTTTTCAACCTCAGTTTAATAATTTTAGTTTTATATGATTTATCATATGTTGTATTTTCAACATTCATTATTTTGTCATCAACTACAGGATATAATTAACATAAAAATAATCAATTTGCATGTATCAAAAAAAAAGTAAGGACAGATTGACTATATTATTACAGCATGGAAATAGCCTCACAAAATAAAATCTTTGTTCATTAGATAAAGCAATGCTCTAAACTTGTGAAAGTTGTTGGGCTTTTACCATTCATTTGCAGAAAGGAAGCCGCTACATACGTAAACAGGTATTTTCCCCTATAATTGATTCTGCCATTATTCTATTAATATTTTTAGTGCAAGGTCATTGTGCAACTGTAAGATAGTAACTAAGTTCATCAAGGTGTTTAAGAGCTTGGAGTTTGGCTGTCATCCCACCTTTACCATTTGTCTTTGTGACCTTGGAAAAGTTGCTTGACCTCTCTAAGAGTCAATACATTTTTATCTGTAATATTGAGATAATGGTAGCACCCACATCCACCAGCATAGTCTAATGATGATATCCAAAATAGAAAGCCTGGGTGAGCTGGGCTGTTCCTGTGTAAGGTGCTGAGCAGAATGTAAACATGCTATCCTTTGACTCTTTCTTCATGGCCTCGTGTTGTACAATACCCTTCCTATAAAAATTAATCGTGCTTTATATTCAAACCTATTCGCTTTGGGGTAAAACTGACTTTTGAAAGAAATCAGATAGCAATCAAAACATAAATTTTGGAATGGAGAATTTATGTTTCTTTGTGGATATTTTTAAAGAAAGTTCAGAATCATTTTAATATTCCAACAGAATCACTGCAAATCAAGTGATTGCAAACAGATTGACAATTGAGAAATAGTTTCAAAAGACAGATATGAATTTCTTGCATTAAATCTTTATGCCAATGAAAGTAATTATAGATTTGAAAATTACTTACTAAATATTGAATCCCATGTTTCCTCAATAGTGAGTTTTTTTCCAAATTTTAACATAATTTTCTAAAAAGTAAATATTATTACATATTGCAAATAACATGCACGTATTGTAATATTTTGTTTGTTTAATTAGAATTAATAAGATTGAAGTGATTGGTTGAGAATTCAGACTCTGTAACCAACATTAACTAGTTTAATGCCCCTGATTCTTTGTTTGTAAAATGGGCATGGTAGAATGGTTAATGCACTAGTATAGCTAATATATATAAAGTGCTTGGAACAATACTTAGTAAATGGTAATGCATGTTAAATATAAGCCATTCTTCTCATTGTTGATAATACCAAGACTTTGCCTTCCATCACTTACCTCATAATATAATTAGGTGGTGAATAATATTTGTACAGAGTAGTCTTTTAAAATACTTCTATAAATTTTATTCTATTTAATATTCCATGATTACCATCCCATTTCTCAAATAAGGAGAAAACAGGCTCAGAAAGGTTTAGTGACCTGCTCAACATCACAAAACTGTTACACTGTAAAAGTAATTCATTAAAACATGCTGTTACTCCTGTTAGTCAACTCACAATTGAAGAAAAACTCCTGTGAACTCCTTTTATTTATTTTCCTTTGTGGCTAGAATATGTTTCATGCAAGTGATGCAGGATTTGGTCACTGAAGCATCTTATGGGCCCTGATTAATTACACAGAGTGGGAATCTTGACTTCTTGTCAGTTCCTGAGACTCATCCCCAACTGTGTAAATTGCGATAATGTTAGACTTTGGGATTCGTAAATTCCCTTTTAGTGAATGTATTTTGTCAAATCTCTGATCCTTTGTAGACACTTATCAGGTAGATTTCCTCAACTGATAAACAGCAAATATGCAAGGAATTTTATGCATTTTCAAAAGTTTCTAGAGAGAACTAAATGTCCACAGTATTACTCCATTAACAACATGAGGCCATGTAATTGTTTTAAAAATAACATTCGGAGAAATATGAAAGGTTTGCAAGATTTGTTATCTCGACATAAAATCACTTGCCATGATTCTCTGAAAAAGTTTAGATCAAAACAAAGCAATGTTTTTATTTTATTTTTCTATATTTTATATTAAGCCTATGTCTCTAAAACAAATGTTTCCCAATTAGATTTTGTAATTCTAGTTTTCTCAGATATTCATATTATATTTTAACCACATTGAATATTATGTTCTCAACTGACAGCAGCAATTCAAACCTAACTGTAATACTGTTTGCCCTCCCCTCCTAATTTTAGATCTTCATTGCCTAAATTTATACAGAAGTCAATATATTCCACGAGTCGTATGTTGAACCAGTGCCTGAATGTGGTGACATAATATGTGATTAAAGAATGTCCATTCCTACCTTCCTAATGAAAGCATTCTTCCAGGCTTCAGTATGTACTGTACAACTCTTAATGTGGTGCAGTTCCCTTGGCTTAAATCCCAAAGGAGATGTTTGAGGTTATGCCTCCACTGGACAGCTTCATGGGCTTTAATCAAATAACCTCAAAGCATTTAGGATGCCATGTATTAAAAATAAATGGTATTTTAAAAAGTGATAGGTATATAGATAGTTGGGTGGGAGGATGGATGGATTGATATAGAGAAAGCTCTCACAAATTTGGCTTGTATTTTAGTTTTTCTGTGAAATCTTTCTATTTACATGAGAATTTTAGGGAAGACCAGTGACAACAGATAATATTGATGTGCCAGCTGCTTTGTTATTCTGGCAATATTTGTATCACACTATTTTGCTAAAGGCATGAATCCACTGAACTCTTTGGTGAACAGTGTTACTCTGTGTCACCACAAAGTAGCCTATTTAGTGAGATAAGAAAATCAGATGAAGCTTACAAAATAATCTAGCATCTTTATTAGGTTTTGCTACTACCCTTTCACTACATAACTGTTTTCATTTATGGAAAGGATTATCATATTAGATATGGAGTTGATTTTATTACCTTTATCTATTTAAGTTCCAGTCTCCTCTTTTACTTTTCTCCTCACGGGAACTCAGTGAACAGATTTGCTGGTATATAAACCCCAGTGGAGATGTCCTATTTATTCAGTGTTGCTTGAATCTTTTCTATCCAAAGGGTTTCATCTAGTTCTATTGCTCCACTGTGATATTTTAATATTTTTAGAGTAGAGATATAGATAGCTCAAGGCACAAGGATACTCAAACATAAGTAATAATTTGCACGATCAAAGCTGCTTTAATATGGTTCTCCCATTAACTGGGGAAATAAGTCAGATTTGAGGATTATAGAAATTTTCTTCCAATCTTGTAAAAAATTTTGCGAGTGTAAATGTCAACTTTAGGAACACTGGCTCAGTTTAACTACAAACTTTTACATTTGTGATTGAAATACATTATGTGAAGTGAGATTTAAAGTGAATAACAGGTGTTTCCTTGGTGATATTTCTTTTTTTTTAATTGAGGCATTTATTCTTGCCAGGTTTAAACTATATTCTTAATTATTCACAAAACAGTTAAAAATGATTTCTAGTAAATCAGTGGTCCTCAAAGTATGTCCCTGGACCAGTAGCATCAGCTTCACCTGGAAACTTACTATTAATAGAAATGCGAATTCCCAGGGCTCAGCTCAGACCTCCTGTATAAGATACTCTGTGATTGGGGCCCAGCAGTATGTTTTTTTTTTTTTTTAGCAAACTCTCTAGTTAATTCTGATACAGCTAAAGTTTCAGAACCACTGAACTAACTTACCAAAGAAAAATTGGGTATGATACCAGAAGTGCCTAAATTGCCTAAACATACCGGCCAATTCCACAGAATACTTGCTAGACCTCTCCATCAGATAATTTCATTTAAGGTGTACCATGAAAGAAGCAACACATAGAATAGGCATTCAAAAATATTTGTTGAATGAATGAATGAGTTCTATGCAGACCAAGTTCATGTCGGCTTTACAGTGGTAGAATAAGTTCATGATTTTTAAATGATCTAATATACTGTATATTTGACTGTTGTTATCTATGTTTAAGTGAATTTTTAAACATCACACATTTTCTCTTAAAATAGTAATAAATATAAGTGTATCTGTGAGCTCTAGGTATATATGTGGGTACTTTAACTTCTAAAGGAAGCATAAAAATATCTACAAAGCATAAAGTATGAAAAATAGAATTAAATTGCAGCAACTGATCTAGTTTTGAACTTGGTTGTCACAAGTTGTAAGCAATTGCTATAGTTTCTTAGGTATCCCAGAAGAATACTTAACTTCATGTATTTAATGGAGTTACTGTAAAGACTCGTTACACTTAGAAGCAAATTCTAAATTTTAACACATGAATGCTAGTTCTGCGGACCATTAAAATACCACCTTACCTTTAAAAAAACAAAATTAACAGAGTTATTGAGGTAAAATTGCACATATATAATGTGTACAACTTGGTAAGTTTTTACATGTGTGTACACCAGTGAAACCATCAATCACTACAATCTAGATAATGAACAAATCCTTCAACCCCCATTTTTTCCTGTCCAAAAGATTGCTTTGTAATCTCTCACTCCTACCCTCTCTACCTGATCTAGTACCCAGGAAACTAATGTTTTGTTTTCAACCATTATACATGAATTTGCATATCCTCAAAATTTATATACATAGAATGAATCTGTATGTGTTATTTTTTGGGGGAGTTGAGGACTCTGGGGGAGTCTGGCTTCTTTTACTCATATAATTATTTGGAGATTCATCCATGTTCTATCACGTATAAATATCACGTCATTCCTTTTTATTGTAAGTAATATTCTATCATATCCTATATCACAGGTTCTTTATTCGCTGACTTGAACATTTGGGTTGTTTCCAGGTTTGGCTATTACAAATGAAACTACTTAGAATATTATTCTGTAAATCTTTGTACGGACAGAGGCATTCCTTTCTCTTGGGTAATTAACTACGATTTGAGTGGCTGGATCATATGATATGTGCATATTGGCAGCTTAAGAAACTGACAAATTGTTTTCCAAAGTAGTTGTATGATTTCATATTCCAGGTATGGAAGTTCCTCCACATCATCACCAACACTTGATATAGTCATTCTTTTTTATTTTAACCACTCTACTAGGTAGGTAGCAGTATCACTTTATGGTTTTAATTTGCCCTTCCTTAATGACTAATGATAGAGGACATCTTTTCATATGCTTATTTGCCTTCTGTATATTTTTTATTTATTTATTTATTTATTTTTTAATTTCAGCATGTTATGGGGGTACAGATGATTAGGTTATGTATGATGCCCTTACCCTCCCTCTCCCCCAAGTCCAAGCTTCAAGTGTGTCCATTCCCCCAGAGGTGCGCATCGCACTCATTGTTTGTGCATATGCCCGTCCCCTTGATGACCATCTGTTCAAATATTTTGACCATTTTAAAAATTGTGTTGTTTGCTTTCTTATTATGGAATTTGGAATTTTCTATATGTATTTAGAATACCAGTCCTTTATTAGATATACACTTTGACAATATTTTCTTTAAGTCTGTGGCTCATGTTTCTATCCACTAGAGTCTTGGGAAGAGCAGAAATTTTAATTTTGATGAAGATCAGTTTATTATTGTACTAGTGTTTCCTTTTATGGACCTTGCTTTTTGTTTCACTTATCTAAGAAATATTTTCCTAATGCAAGGTCATAAAGGTTTCCTCCTATGTTTTCTTCTAGAAGTTTTATAGTTTTAGATTTTACATTAAGGTATATAATCTATTTTTATTTAATTTTATATATTATGTGAGGTTTAGATTGAAATCAGTTTTTTTCCATCTCTTCCTTCCTTCTGTCCTCCCTCCCTCCCTTCCTTCTTTTCTTTCTTTCTCCTCTTTATTTTGCATATGGCCATCAAATGTTTCCAAAATCTTTTTTTGTTTTTTGAAAAGACTATTCTTGCTCCATTAGTTAGACTTTAAACCTTAGTTGAAAAAGCAGTTGTCCATATGTGTGTAGATTTATACCTGTACTCTATTCTATCCTACTGATTCATTTATCTATCTTTTATAATAAGCTTCAAAATAAATAATCTTAGTTTTGCAATTTTGTTCTTCTTTTTCAGTACTTTTGGTATCCAATTGATTTAAATTTCCATATGAATTTTAGAATCCATTTGTTAATTTTTATAAAACAAAAGTCTGCTGGAGTTTTCATTGCAATTACATTGAATCTGTAGATGAATGTAGATGCTGTAGATTTGGGGAAAGTTGACATCTTAACAATATTGAATCTTCTGATTCTTGAACATTGCATAACTCTCCATTTATTTAAGCTTTCTTTAATTTTCCTCAGAAGTATTTTATAGTTATCTGTATATTTTGTCAGAATTACTCCTAAGTATTTCATATTTTTGGATGCTATTGTAAGCAATATTTTTATTTCAATTTTCCATTTTTCATTGCCACTATGCAAATACAATTTTTTGTAGATTTATCTTATACCCTGTAACCTTTTGAAACTCTCCTTTTAGTAGCTTTTTTGTAGATTTCATTGAATTTGCTACATAGCTGGGTGTGTCATCTGTGAATAAAGACAATTTTACTACTTCTTTTCTAATCCAAATGGATTTTGTTTCATTTCCTTGCCTGATTTCACTGGCTAGAACCTCTAGTGCAATGTTGATTAGAAGTGGTAAAACCAGACATCCTCATATGATCTTTCTTATCCCATTAAGTATAACATTAGCTGTAGGATTTTGGAAGATGCCTTTCAAAAAAACAAGAAATTTTCCTTTAATTACTTTTTGGTGAGCACTTTTGTTTAAATAGGAAAGGATATTGGATTTTGTCAAATGTTTTCTTCAACATCTTGAGGAGATGATCAGAATGATCATGTTTTCTCTTTGTTAGAACATTAATATCATGAATTACAATTTTCAAATGTTAAAACAATCTTTAATTTCTGGAATAAACAGCCCTTGTTCATACTTTTCGTATATTGTTGGTTTCTATCAATTAAATTTTTGCCTAGAATTTTTGAATTTATGTTCATGAGGGATATTTGGTCTGCAGTTTTCTTTTAATTTTCTTTTGATATTCATGGTTACACAGTAATGCTTGCCTGTTTGTATAAGCTGAGAATTATTTTCCCTACTTTAATTTTTTGGAAATTAGTGTTAATTCTTCTTTAAATGTTTGATAGAATTCACCATTGAAGCCATATGAGACTTGTAGTTTTATTTATGAGAAAATGTTTAACAAAAAAAGGTCTTTAATTCATATAGGGCTCTACAAATGATCAATTTCTTCTTGTTGAGAGTTAATAGTTTGCTTTTTTAGAAGATGTATCCATTTCTTCTATGTTGTCAAATTTATAGAAACAGTATTATTTATGATATTCTGTTGTTTTCCTTTAAATATCTCTAGAATCTATAAGGATGTCACTTTTTCCATTCCTGTTATTGGTAGTTTGTGTATTTTCTTTACTTTTTTTTAACCAATCTGTCTGAAAGTTGATCAATTTTATTGATCTTCTCTAAGAACCACCTTTTGTTTCATTGATTTTACTCTATCATTATTATTTGTTCTCTATTTCATTTGTTTTTACTCTAAATTTTTCTCTACTGTTTGCATTAGATTTAATTTTTTCTTTTTTGAGTTTCTTAAGTTGAAATCTGAGCTAATAAAACCTTTCTGTTTTATTATAAGCAGGTAGTGCCATAACTTCTTCTTATGGATTGCTTTGGTGAGAACCCACAAATTCTGATTTACCGAGTTCTGATTTTCCTTTAGTCTAAAATATTTTCTTATTTCTCTTTTGATTATGTTTTGACCAATATGTTATTTAGAAATATTTTATATGCTTTTCAAATATTGGGAAATGATTAAGTTTTTTATTACTGTTACTCAATTTAATTCCATTATAGTTACAGAACATACCTTGAATGCTTCAAATTATTTTAAATTTAGTGAAACTTGTTTAATGGTTAAAATATGGTCTAGTTGAGTAAATATCCCAGGTACACTTGGAAAGAATGTATATGTACTGTGGATGGATAGAGTGCTTGAAAGACATCAATAAAATCAAAGTAATGGATAGTTTTGTTCAAGTCTTCTAATATCTTACTGACTTACTACACTGTTAGTATTTTTATTTAAACAAAAAATTGTCTTTTAAAGTAATTTAAATAATAAAAATCTTGTATATTTTCCTATATGGTTACCAATTTCAGTATTCATCAGCCCTTTATGCAGACCTGTATTTCCTTCTACTTTTTTTTTCTTTTCTCTGAAGGTTATCCTTTATAGTTCTTATAGTAAAGATCTATTATTGATGGGTATTTTCAGCTTTTAGATAACTGAAATGACTTAATTTCACCTGCATTGTTAAGAGCTGTTTCACTTTTTATAGAATTCTAGGTTGACAGTTTTGTTTCTTTCAATACTTTAAAAGTCTTGCTTCGGTCTTCTCATTTGCATTGTTTCTGATGAGAAATATACAATTTTCCTTGTTATTTGTTTCAACATAAGTTTATTTTATAACTGTTTTTAAAATTTTCTCCTTTTCACTGGAGTAATCCCATTATGTTGTCCCTTGGTGTAGTTTTCTTCATGTTTCAGGTGCTTGGTAAGCAACGACTTGCATCTTTGGCTTTATAGTTTTCAAAGATTTGGAAAATTTCCAGCCACAGTATCCTCACAATTTTTCCTGTCTATTTTGGGTACTTAAATTACATAAATATTTGAGCTCTTCAACTTGTCCCACTTTTTATTTAAAAAAAATTTTTTTTTGCTGTGTTTCATTGCTCTATCTTCAAGTTTGCTAATGTTTTGCTCTGCAGTGTTTAATCTGTTGTTCATCCTATCTAGTAGTGTATATCCAAGATACTTTTCCTTCATCTTTAGAAATTATTTGGGTCTTCAAAAATTCTTCTATTTATCTCTAATTTTTTGAACATATGGAATACAATATGATGACTCTTTTCATATCCTGGTCTATTGATTGGTTCATCTGTATTAGTTTTGAGTCATTTCCTTTGATTGATTATTCTCTTCAAAATGTATCATGGTTTCTTTCTTCTTTGCATTCTTGATAATTTTTGATTGGATATCAGATTATAAATTTAAACTTCTTGGGTACTGGATATTTTTGTATTGCTATAAATACCATTGAGCATTTCTCTGAACTAGAGCTCAGCTACTTGCAGATGGTTTGATTCTGTCAGATCTTGCTTTAATGGTATGTTAGGCAGTGTCAGAGCAATGCTTAGTCAAGGGCTACTTATTAGGTTATTAAGTAAGAAATATCCGATATCCTTAAGTATTAAGTTTGAGAGTTGATATCTCTGACACAACACTTCACTTTGACATTTCTTGTTTTGTGTTTATTGTGAAGGTATATCCTTAGTCTTTCAAATGCACATTTTGGCTTGTGATTATCTTTCAGTTTTTTTTAGAGCAATTTTTGTGAAACCATACATAAATAAAAAATTCATATTATTTTCAAATATGAGTTTTTTTGTGGAACCAATGCTGTGCAGACAGCTCAAAATATTAAAAAAATGTTTGGGAAGGATGTGGCTAATGAAGGCACAGTACGTCGATGGTATGAGAAGTTCTATTCTAGTGCTTTTAATCTTGAAAATGAGCCATGTGGGTGACCTGAGACCCAGTTGGATAATGATGAGCTAAAAGCTGTAGTGGAAGTGAATCCATCCTATGTATGAATTAGGAGCACGGTTTGATGTTACTATACAATATTGGACCATTTGAAACAAAATGGGCAAGGCAAAGAAGGGGGATAGATGGGTTCCATATGAATTAAACAAGTGTCAGCAGAGAAATTATCTCAAAGCTTGCCTTCCTTTTCTGTCACAACATAAAGGCAAACCATTTCTACACCATATTGTTATGTGTGATGAAAAATGGATTCTTTTTGACAATTTTAAGCATTCAGTACAATGCTTGGAAAAAAATGAAGTGCCGAAACACAGTCCAAAACCGAAAGTTCATCAAAAAAAGTTAATGGTGTCTGTCTGATGGTCCAGGGTATTATCCACGACAGCTTCATGAAACCGGGTCAATCGAAGACAGTGGATCTGTAATGCAACCAGTTGGATGAAATGATGAGGATGCTTGAAATCAAGCAGCCGAGATTGGTCAATAGAGACAGGCCAATCCTCTTGCAAGACAATGCTTGACCACATGTCATACAAACAATGCTGCTCAAACTACAGAGGCTGGATTTGGAAACTCTATGTCATTCACCATATTTACCAGACCTTGTACCAACTGACTACCACTTCTTCCAGGCTTTGGAACACTTCTTGCAAGGAAAAATATTCAGTTCTCAAAAAGCTGTGGAAAATGCCTTTGGCGATTTCATCTCTACTGGTTTTCCAGGCTTCTTTGCTGCTGACATAAACAAGCTACCGTTAAGACAGCAAAACTGTGTCACAGCCTTCCTGGATACTATATTCAGTGCTTGTCAATTTTTTGTTTTTCCAAACTGACTCATGGGAACAAGCACTGTTCCCAGCCCTATGTGAGTACCAGGCATTGTTTCCTTTAATTCTTTCAAGTGGTTCTTTTACTTACTTCAAGTAATTTCCTCACATTCATGTTAGTCAGTATTATGCTGATTACTTGAGGGGAACTCTGCAGATCTTTGGTGTTCTCTCTTGGTACAGCCCTTTCTTCTTTAATACTCAGATAAATTTTGGCTGCATTGGTCTCTCTGAATTATTACTTTTTTCTCCTAAATTCCAGGAGTGCATTTCTGCCTGGGAACCCTTCACCTATCCTATTGCCTAAAAATTGTCCAGCAGTAAACTAGAATAGACTTAGGCTTCACCTCATTTGTCTTTCCTGTCTCTCAGGCAACTGTTCTTCATTACCTGATAAGCACTATCTTGAAAAGTTTTTTTTTTTTTTTCCTTCATATAGTTTTTCCGATTTATTTTTGGTTGTTTCAGGCAGTAGGGCAAATCCAATCCGTTTTTTCATCTTAACTGGAAACTGAAAAAACACCTGTCTTGAACTGATTTTTCAGTGGCTTTTACCCTCTAACATAATTTTGTTCAGTATGTAAGAGACCTGTACAAAACATATATATCATTTTCATGTTTTCAATTGCACAACTGTTTTTAGTGTACCTTATGGCATTCAATGGCTCAACACTTTCCCAACTATTCTTTAAGTGGCATATCTCAGAATTACATTTCTTTCAACCATAGACAGTGAGGAGTTTCATTTTTACTTGTAGAAAAACAAAATATTATTGCTGGTCTATTTCTGTGCACAACCTGATTAAATTATTCTGGAAAAGGTTAAAAACATTACCTGGATAAATTTGGTACAAATGGGTACATTTTGTTTTGTACTTATGTTATCTATGCCTTTATGCTTGGTAATTATTCTATTAACTGACATCCTTAGATTATTATTTGTTTTAATTATTATTTCTAGTGGTTACTAATTATTTTGGAAATGTTTGAGTCAAAACAACCAATATGTATTTATTTTTAAAAATTATTTATTATTTAATGATATCATTTATAAAAATAAAAATTAAATAACATACATAATACATTAACAACTCAATTATAATGTTTAAATATTCCAATAAGTTTTTGAGAAATCCTTTAGTATATTCAAAGTTTGTGGGTTTATTAACTCATAAAATTAAAGAATTCTGCATTTTTAAGATCATTAAATAATTACTGTTAAAATATAATTCATTACTATTATTTTATAAACATACTTGGAAAAATAAAGATAGACAAAAAATTTGATTTAGTCATTCTAATTAAAGAATATTGCTGAGTACCTGAAACGATGACTTAACTAGTGCATTTGCTTACATTTCAAGTCTTATAGACTCAGGGAAAAAGTTCCATTAAGATGAGTAAACTTCTTGGTAGAGTTGCAATGCTTGTTTGTATCTTTTAAAGTTTGAGAAGGCCATGTTATGTTACTATGATTGTTTCTTTGACTTTTTGAAGATGTGTACAATAAAATAATGATGCAGAAGCAAGACAAATCATGGGGTCTTTGCATTGAATTTTAAGTCCTTAGGAATAAATGTTAATATTTGAGAATTAACATCTCTGCTGTTAATATATATGTTCAAAACGGAATTCCTGATCTTCTGTCCATCCCCAAATTTCCTTTACTTTTTGTTCTTCCATTTGCTCAGACCAAAACAACTTTGATTCCTCTTTCTTTCATATCCCATACCCATCAATCAGGAAATCCTGCTAGCTCTACCTTTAGTACATATCCAGAATCCTACTATTTTTCCATAGCTGACACTCCTGTCAAAGCTTCTGTCATCTCTTCCCAGGATTATTGCACTGACCTTCGTACTCATTTCCTTGCTTCCTTTCTTGTACCCTTGCCTCTGTTCACAACAAAGCAGTTAAAGTGGTCTGTTAAAGTAGAGTGTTCCTTACCTTTGCTGAAAATCTGTGGAGGTCCCCATTTCACTCCATCAAACTGAAGACCTTGCAGTTACTTAGAAAGCCCTAATAAATCTATTTTAAACTCACCCCTCTCCTTTGAGGCCATTGCTGCTAACAATGCTTGTTGACATCTTGTAGTATAACCTGAAATTGGTCATTGCATGTGGGTAGAAAAAAGCATTTTAGGACAAGTTTATCATAGGTATAAATTTGGAGATTTTGATTGTGGAAGCCTAGATTTTCATGCCTTGTATGTTTTATTTTTCTCTACATTATAAATAAAAAAACTATTTGAACATTTTAAATTAAAGGACATGTTATAAGTGAACTATAGTGCTTGTCTTGCTGTAAAAATAGCTTTAAAATTCATTCTCTTTTAGACGCTAGTGATAGATTTTCTGCCTGTGAAACTATTGGAGGACTGCTCTGAGTGGGAAGTTTTCATCCTCATCAATTTGTTAATCTTTGTAAAAAAATCTACAGCTGTGACACAATAGTGGTCATCTCTTTATTTAGTCTACAAATACAAGCATAACTCCAATATATTGTGGGCTTGGTTTCAGACCACCACAATAAAATGAATATTGCAATAAAATGAGTCACACAATTTCGTGGTTTTCCAGTGCATATAAAAGTTATGTTTATACTACACTGTAGTCTAGTAAGTATGCAATAGCATTATTTCTAAAAGAAGCAATGTACATATCTTAACAACAAAATACTTTATTGATAAAAATGCTAATGAACATATGAGGCTTCAGCAATTTGTAATCTTTTTGTTGATGTAAGAACTTGCCTAGATGTTGATGGTTGCTGACTGATCAAGGTGATGGTTGTTGAAGGTTGGAGTGGCTGTGGCAATTTCTTAAAAGAAGACAACAATGAAATTTGCCACACTGATTGACTCTTCCTTTCAGGAAAGATTTCTCTGTAACTTGTAATGATATTTGTTGGCATTTTAGCCACAGTAGAACTTCTTTCAAAATTGGAGCCAATCTTCTCAAAATTTGCTGCTGCTTTATCAGCTACGTTTATGTAATATTCTAAATCCTTTGTTGTCGTTCCAACAATGTTGACGGCATCTTCATCAGGAGTAAATTCCAACTCAAAAACCACTATGTTCCCTCATAAGAAGCAACTCCTCATCCACTTAAGTTTTATCATGAGATTGCAGCAATTCAATCACATCTTCAGAATCCATGTTTATTCTAGTTCTTTTGCTATTTCCATGACATCTGCAGGTACTTCCTCCACTGAAGTCTTGAACTTTTCAAAGGAGTTGGAATTAACTTTCTCCAAACTCCTATTAATGTTGATATTTTGACCTTTTACTGTGAATCACAAATGTTCTTAATGGCATCTAAAATAGTGAATCCTTTCCAGAAGTTTTTCAGTTTACTTTTCCAGATCCATTAAGGGAATCACTGTGGTAACTGTGCCTTATGGAATGTATTTCTTAAATAATAATACTTGAAAGTGGAAATTAGTCCTCAAAGCATTGGCTAAAGAACGGATATTGTGTTAGCAGGCATGAACACAATATTAATCTCCTTATACAAATCCATCAGATCTCTTGAGTGACTAGGCGCATTGTCAATGAGCAGTGGCCTTGAATCACAAAGAAAAGTCAGCAGCAGGCAGGCCATAGCAATGTGGTCCTTGGGCATACCCTTGTGCTGTTGTGCTCTCAGCAGCTATGGCCTTCAGTTATGAACCAGCATCACAGTAGCCATGGCATTGCTTCCTTATTTCTCCTCCAACCCTAGGAGCACAGTGTGGAGAGAGACATTGTTTGGTTTAGGGAAGGAGATGGTGGTAGACAGTATATGTTGCCTTAGAACCCAGTGCTCTGCCTGCAACAGGAAACCCAGCTTTGGGCAAAGTCCCACAGTGCCTGGTCTTTACTGTGACACCACCAAACAGACAAAATAAGGTGTTAGAGACCAAACCTAATACAATGGAGACATGTGATTTCTTAGACAGAAAATCTAAAATAGCTGTTTAAGGAAACACAATGAACTTTAAGAAAATACAGAAAAACAATTTAGTAATTTATCAGAAAAACTTAACAGAAAGATTGAAGTAATTTCTTAAAATATCAAACAGAAATCCTGGAGCTTAAAAATATAATGAACCAATTGAAAAATGCAGTAAATGGTAGATACAGCAGAATAGATCAATTAGAAGAAAGAATTAAGGATCTGAAAACAGGCTTTTTGAAAATATGCAGTCAGAGGAGATGAAGAAAAAAAGAATGTAAAGGAACAAGGAAAGCCTACAAGAACTATGGGACAGCATTAACAGAGCAAGTATTCGTTTTATTGGCATTAAAGTGGGACTTCAGAATGTCAAAGGGTAGAAAGCTTAAAGAAATAATTAACAGAAAAGTTCCCCAAACCAGAGAAAGATATGGATAGCCAAGCATAGGAAGGTCAAAGGCCACCAATCAGATTCAAATCAAATATGTGTACCCCAAAACATATCATAATTAAGCTCTCAAAGGTCAAAGACAAAAAGAGGATTCTGAAAACCTCAAGAGAGAGAGAAAAAAAAAAACAGATAATAAATAAGAGAATTCCAGTTTGCTTGGCAGCAGAATTTTTAGCAGAAACCTTACAAGCCAGGAGGGAGTGTGGTGATATATTCAAAGTACTGAAGAATTGCCAGCGGAAAACACTGTACTCAGAAAAGCTATACTTTAGAAACAAGGGAGAAATAAAGTCTTTCCCAGGCAAACAAAAGCTAAGAGAATTTATCACCACCAGACCTGTCTTGAAGGGAGTTCATCAAACTGAAACAAAGAGATGCTAACTTATAGCAAGAAAACATCAGAAGGTATAAAACTCACTGGTAATAATGAGTATACAGATAAAATCAGAATACTCTAATACTGTGGATATTGCACATAAACCTTTTATATCTTTAGTATGTAGACTAAAGGACAAAATTTTTAAAAATAATAACTATAATTAATTTGTCAAAGGATAAGCAATATGAAA
>NW_012148163.1:1374337-1389689 GCF_000956105.1 Propithecus coquereli | reverse complement strand
TCTTATATCATATAAAATAGACATTAAATAAAAAGCTATAAAAAGAGATAAGGAAGGTCATTATACAATGATAAGGGGGTTGATTCACTAAGAAGCAATAATAATTATAAATATATATGTACCCAAGATTGGAGCACCTAAATATATAAAGCAAATATTAATAGACCTAAAGGGAGAGATAGACTCAGATACAATAATAGTGTGGCACTTTAATAACTCACTTATATTAATGAACAGATCATCCAGACAGAAAATCAACAAAGAAATAGTGGAGTTAAAGTATACCCTAGACCAAATTAACCTAACAAATATGTATAAAGCATTCTGCTCAACAGCTGCAGAATACACATTCTTCTCACCAGTGCAGAGGATATTCTCCAGGATAGATCATATGGTAGGCCACAAAGAAAGTATTAACACATTTTTGAAAACATGAAGTTATATCAAGTATCTTTTCTGACCACAATGCAATGAAACTAGAAATAAATAACAAGAAGAACTTAAGAAAATGTACAAATACATGGAAATTAAAAAAACATGTTTCTGAACATCCAATGGGTCAATGAAGAAATTAAGGAGAAAATTAAACAATTTCTTAAGATAAGTGAAAATGGAAACATAGCATACCAAAATCTATGGGATACAGCAAATCTAAATGAGAGGTTTATAGTAATTAATGCCTTCATTACAAACATAGAAAGATCTCAACAACTTAATGTTGCAACTCAAGAAACTAGGAAAACAATAAAAAGCTAAACCCAATTAAATGGAAGGAAAGAAATAATAAAGATTAGAGAAGAAATAAATGAAATAGAGACTTAAAAAATATAAAAGTTCAACAAATTATTTTTTTGAAAAGATAAACAAAATTGACTAACCTTTAGCTAGGCTAAGAAAAAAAAAGAGAAGACTCAAAATCAGAGACGAAAAAGAATCACTACATCTGACACCACAGAAATACAGAAGATCATTTGGAGACTACCATGAACAATATGTACCAACAAATTGGAAAACCTGGAAGGAATGGATAGATTCTGGGACACATACAACTCACCAAGATTGAATCATGAAGAAATAGAAAACCTGAAGACATCAATAATCAGTAAAAAAATTGAATCAGTAATAGAAAGTCTTTCATTTAAAAAAAAAGCCTGGGGTCAGACTTAACTGCTAAAGTCTACCAAATATTTTAAGAAGAACTAAATACCAATTTTTCACAATTATTCCAAAAAAAAATAGTAAGAGAGGAAATTTTTAAAATTCATTCTATGAGGCCATCTTTACCCTAATTATAAAACCAAACAAGGACACAAAAATTCAAGAAATCTACAGGCCAGTATCCATGATGAATACAGATGCAAAAACTCCTATCAAAATACTATCAAACCAAATTCAGTAGCACATAAAAAATATTATTCACTTGGATCAAGTGGGATTCATCCCAGGTATGCAAGGGTGGTTCAATGTATGCGAGTCAATTAATGTGATACATCACATCAACAGAAAGAAGGACATAATCCATATTATCATCTCAATAGATGCAGAAAAAATACTTGATAAAATTTAACATCTCTTCATGATAAAAATTTTCAATAAATTAGTTATAGAAGGAATGTACCTTAACACCATAAAGGCCATATATAACAAGCCCACAACTAACATCATAGTGAATGGTGAAATGCTGAAAGTTTTCTCTCTAAAATCAGGAACAAGACAAGGATGCTCACCTTTACTACCTTTATTCAAGATATTACTGGAAGTCCTAGCCAGAGCAATCAAGAAACAGAAAAAATGCAAGGCATCCAAACTGGAAAAGGGAAAGTTAGATTGTTTCCAGATGACATGATCTCATGCAGTCACATGTCACTTAATGATGGGAATGTATCATGAGAAATAAATTGTTAGGTAGTTTATTTATTGTGAAAACATCATGAAGTATACTTACACAAACCTAGATGGTATAGTCTTCTACATACATAAGGTATATGGTATAGTCTATTGCTCCTTGGCTCCAAAACTGTACATGTTACTATATTGAATAATGTGGGCTGATGTAACACAGTTGTAAATATTTTTGTATCTAAACCTATCTAAAGACAGAAAAAGTATAGCAAAAATACAATGTAAAAGATAAAAGTGGTATACCTGTGTAAGGCAGCTTCATTATAATCTTATGGGTCCACCTTCATATATTCAGTCCTTCATTGATCAGAATGTTATTATGTGGCACATGACTATATATAGAAAACACCAAAGACTCCACCAAAAAAATGATAAGAACTGATAAGTGAATTCAGTAAAGTTGTAGGAAACAAAATACATACAAAAATCAGTAGTGTTTCTATATGCCAATAACAAATTATCTGAAAAAGAAATTTTAAAAGCAATCCATTTACAATAGATACAAAATAAATAAAATACCTAGGGAGAAATTTAACCAAGGGGGTGAACAGATCTCTGTAGTGAAAGCTATAAAACATCGATGAAAGAAATTTAAGAAGACATAAAAATGGAATGATATCCCATGTTCATGGATTGGAAGGATTAATATTGCTAAAATATCCATGCTACCCAAAGTGATCTACAGATTCAATGAAATCCCTGTCAAAATACCAAAGAAATTTTCCACAGAAATAGAGAAAACATTCAATAATTTGTATGGAACTACAAAAGACCCCAAATAGCCAAAGCAGTCTTGAGCAAAAAGAATAAAGCTGCTGTCATCATGCTCTCTGACTGTAAAATACACTACAAAGCTATGGTAACCAAAACAGCATCGCATTAGCATAAAAACAGACACATAGGCCAATGGAACAGAATAGAAAGCCCAGAAATAAGCCCATCCATCTATACCCAACCGATTTCTAACAAAGATGCCAGGTACACGTAATGGGGAAAGGAGAACCTCTTCTATAGGTGATGCAGGAGAAATTGGATATCAACGTGCAGAAGAATCAAAATAGACCCGATCTCTCACCATATAGAAAAAATTAACTCAAAATGGATTAGAGACATAAATGTAAGACTAAAAACTACAAAATTGCTAAAAGAAAGCATAGAATAAAAGCTACATGACATCATTCCAGGCAAGGATTTTTTGAATAATAAAAAAAAAAAAAACATGAGCAGCAAAAGCAAATGTTGACAAATAGGATTACATCAAACTAAAAACTTCTGCACAGCAAAGGAAACAGTCAATAGAACAAATAGAAAACCTACAGAATGGGAGACTGTATTTGCAAACTATATATTTGATAAGAGGTTAATATCCAAAATGTATAAGAAACTCAAGCAACTCAACAACAAAAACATATGACCCTATTAAAAAAAACAAGCAAACAATTTGAATAGGCATTTCTCAAAAGAAGACATACAAATGACCAACAGATATGTGAAAAAATGCTCTATGTCACTAATCATCAAGGAAATGCAAATGAAAACTACAACGAGATATCACCACACTCCAGTCAGAATGTCTACTCTCAAAAAATCAAAAGATATGAAGTATTGGTGAGGATAAATAAAAGGAAACCCTGACATACTGCTGGTGGGAATGTAAATTAGGACAACCATTATGGAAAACAGTATGAAGCTTTCTGAAAAAATTAGAAATAGAACTGTCATATGCTCTAGCAATCCTACTATGGGGTTTATACACAAAAGAAATGAAATCAGTATGTCAAAGAGATATCTAGACTCCAGTGTTTGTTGTAGCATTATTCACAGTAGACAAGATATGGGATCAACCTAAATGTTCATCAAGGGATGAATGGATAAAGAAAATGTGATATATATACACAGTGGATTGCTATTCAGCCATAACAAAGAATGAAATGTTGTTACTTGCAGAAACATGGATGAAGCTAGAGGAAATTAAGTGAATTAAGCCAGGCACAGAAAGACAAATACCACATCATCTCCCTCATATGTATAATCTAAAAAGTTGTTCCAAGAAGCAGAAAAAAGAATAATTCTTACTAGAGGATAAGGAGTGGAGGGAAGGGAAGGGTATTGAGAGATTGGTCAATATATACAAAGCTACAGTTAGATAGGTGGAATAAATTTTGGTGTTCTATTGCATAGTAGGATAACTTGAGTTAATAATAAAATATTGTATATTTCAAAATAGCTAGAAGAGACTTTTTTCGAATACTCTCATCACAAAGAAATAATAAATGTTTAAGGTGATGGATATGCTCATTACCAAATTTGATCTTTTGTACATGTGTGGAAACATCACATCATATTCCACAAATAAATACACATATTATGTATCAATCATAATAAAAAAGCTTATTTGGGGAAAATGGTATTTCTAGAGACTTGCCTGCAGCTTATCCATTTATGTAGAAACTCTTAAATTTACCCTTGAATTTGATAAAACCATCTGAGACTAATGTTTTGCATATTATTCTTTCTCTTGACTTTATCTTACTTTACCTAAAGTCAGGACAATTTCTCCTCTTTCTTATTTTTATCCTGTTATTCTACACGTATTGTTGAAAGTTGCTTTATGATTTTTTTGAATGAATTTGTGCCTAATTGACTAAATAAAAGGTGGAGGACCTTTTTGCCAAATGTTCATCGTTGAATAGGATATACAAATATATAAACATATACCTACACAAAGTACTATAAAGTGGCTTATCCTTCCATTGATTTCCAAATATTAAATAAATCAGTAATATAAAACTCCCTAAATCTTGCCATCAGCTCCTTAAAAAATAACCTATCTCTGGTGGTTTTATGTAAGTTAATACCTCTGTGAAAGCTAGAGGGGAGACTGTGAATGTTCCTTATTTTATCCTTATCCAAGATTCGTATGCCTTACAGATTAACTGCTAATTGATCTTAAAAGTAGAATTTCTTTTTCTGCAATGAAAATTAAATGATTACCTTGCCCTTTCATCGTTCAATGCCTTTTGCACCTTGCCTATAAATTAAAGTCAGAGAAGAATGACAAAAATAAAGGTCATTTATAAATTCTTATCTATACCAGGGGAAAAATGTTTTAGGAAAACATGTACTAGGAGAGGCAGAATTACAATGAAATTTTATTTTTGCTAGAGTCAAGTAGGCAATTATGATTAGCATGAAATATCTTTTTTCTCATAGGCAGAGGCCAGAGGGGAAATAAAATAAAATAACTTACACATTCCTTTCTCACCATTCCAGCTTTATAAGATACTTTTTTTATAATCTGGTAAAGTTATTCTTTGTATCATTTTGACTCAATCATGCCCATACTTTCTGATGTCAATGAGACTTAGGAGAAAGCATTTGAAGCTGATTACCTATTTGGAGATTTTATTTCATTAAAGATATTATCTATTTCTAGGTATTTCCATTCTCAAGAATATGATTTTATAGGCCCCTTTGTAGTAGTTCAGCTTAGTAAATTCCATTTGGGTGAGTTATGCACTGAGGTTGCAGGTACCAAACCCCATATCCACTGAGTCTGACATGGAGGGGAATGAATAAGTAGTGTCTCATGTTGCTGGAAACTATAAAGAGGTAGTAGAAACAGAGCAGCAGATAAAAGAACTGGAGACATGAAGCAAAAACTATGTGATTGAATGTGACTAGAGAATAGCAATATTAGGCCTAGCTGTTAGGTAGGGTAATTTTAGAGTATTTTTTCAGTGTGCTCCCTGCAAAAATCCAGCTGGGTGCATCCACTTAAAGGCTCCTTGATTTACACAAATTGCATTAATCCAGAACCTGGAAAATAACTGTAGTTAATAATTATTATGTATTGAAAATTGTTAGTCTTTGTTCTAACTGCCTTACCATAACAAGCCATAGTGTTATTACCAACCTTGCTTTATAGGTGAAGACACAGCAGTATTCCATTAAGTAATTTCTCCAAGGTCTCATGAAGCAGAGCCGTGATGGGCCAGGCCTTCAGGCTCCAATATCTATAATTTGTTCCTCTGTACTCTACTTTCTGATGATCATAAGATGATGTGTAAATTTTGATACTTTTTCTGGTAAAAATTTAGTAATTCTGACAGCTGACTTGCAACCACAGAGTGCAATCATATTTTATTTTAATCATAAATTTACTTATAAGTAATTATAGAAAAATACACTTTATTGAAAAGAAAATGAAAAAATGTCTACAACTATTATTACTGTGGAATGTGTGTCTTAGTTAAGTAAATTTTAATTTGGTAGCCTTCTATTAAATACCAAGGGAATTATAGCTTCAAACAAATTATCATTGCCTTGATTTTTCTTATGAGTAGCAGGAGGGTAATTAAACAAATATTGATATTTTACACTAAGAGTTATTAGAAAATTAGAAATCTGTGTGTATATTATACAATCTAACTAAAAATATAAAGTATTATTATGCAATTACATTATTAGCAGCTATGTGTTTGGACTTTATGCCCTTTAAGGCCTATTCCAGTGTTAAGATTAGATGATGATATTTGTAAGGTCTCCATTCAGATAGGATAATTTAAAAGTATTGTCCAGTGGGAGCATGGTATGCTTATCCTTTTAGAGAGGCTTTGGGTTCCACAGTCATCCAGACAGGTGCCCAGAGAGCACTGCAGCTCTGTTCCCCATGGCAGAGCAGCAGCTGAGTTGCAATAAACTATTGCAACTACTTCGAATTACTGTGTCACCCATAGGTTGTGGCAATGAGATTATACCTGTGGTAACTTTATTTTTCATAAAAGGACCTACCATTCTAATCACACTGAGTAGTACTTAAAATGCTTCTCCTTAGGAGCTAGAGCTGGTCACAGGACCCAAAAATATAATTGCAGCTTGTTCCTTCTGGCAAGCACTACCTACCAACAAGGAGGTTAATTTGCATGCCCTTTTACTGCATTTACTGACTCATCACTAAGGGTGTGATGAGTCACCAACAAGCACCACCTACTGGCTGAGAGATTAAACTGGGCATGTCATTATTTACACAAAAGAAAATTCGAAAGTAAAAAGCAGCTGCTCCAGATAAGAGGGAATCAGTGAAAGAACTCTGGAGGTGTGAAGAATCAAAGTGAAAGAAGCCCCCAAAAGGAAACACCATTCTCTAGCAATGGATACCAACCAAAATCAGAACATTGAAATCACAGATGAAGAATTTCAAACATGGATTGTAAGGAAGCTCAATGAAATGCAAAATAAAATGGAAAACCAACACAAAGAAATAACAAAAACAATGCAAGAAATGAATGAAAAAAATCACTAAGGAAATTGAAATATTAAATAAAAATCAAATAGAACTTCTAGAAATGAAAAATTCATTCAAGGAATTAAAAAACACAGTAGAAAACCTTAAGAATAGGCTAGATCAGGTACAAGAAAGAATCTCAGAGCTTGTAGACAACACCTTTCAATTAAACAAGTCAGTAACAGAGACAGAACAGAGAAATAAGAGGAACAAGCAAAACCTACAAGAAATATGGGATTATGTAAAAAGGCCTAACATAAGAATTATAGACATCCCTAAGGGTGAAGAAGAACATACACAGTGTTGGAAAACATACTTGAAGGAATAATCCAGGAAAATTTCCCTGGCCTTGCTAGAAACCTAGATATCTTGGTAAAAGAAGCTGAAAGGAATCCTGGGAGATTCATCACAAAGAGGCAAACACCATGATACAAAGGCATCAGACTGGCCAAAATAAACATGAAAGAGGCACTCCTACAAGCTATAGGGCAAAAGTAGCAGGTAACTTTAAGGAAAACCCATCAGAATAGCTTCAGACTTTGCAACTGAGGCCTTACAAGCCAGAAGGGATTGGGGCCCCATTCTCAGTCTTCTCAAACAGAATAATGACCAGACTAGAATTTTGTATGCTGCAAAACTAAGTTTCATATATGAAGGGGAAATAAAGACTTTCTCAGATAAGCAAACATTGAGGGAATTTGTCAAGACAAGACCTGCCCTGCAGGAAGTACTGAGAAGAACTACATTATACACGGATCAGCACAATAGAAACCAACCAGTGTAAAAACACCCGAAAGCTAAAGTTAAAAGGCCAGATACCACAATGGCTCAAGAGACAAAACGAAGCAACAAAGTTAAATTAAACAGGATGAACAAAAATCCACCCACTTAATTAATTCTTTCACTAAATGTGAATGGCTTGAACTCCCCACAGGAGACACATAGGCTGGCTAAATGGATAAAAAGATACAAGCTAAGTATCTTCTGTCTCCAGGAAACACATCTAACCCACAAGGACTCATTCAGATTCAAGATGAAGGGATAGAAAAAAATATTCCACACTAATAGAAACCAAAAGAAAGTTGATATAGCAGATCTCATATCAGATAACGTAGTCTTCAAATAGGCAAAAGTAATGAAAGATAAAGATTGACATACTATAATGGTAAAGGGAAAAATTCAAGAAGACATAAGAAACTTCAATATCTATTCACCCAACAAAATTGCACCCAAATCCATAAAGCAAATCCTACTCAATCTAAACAAAATGATAAATAGCAGCACCATAATAGCTTGGGACTTAAACACCCCTCTGACAGAACTGGACAGGACCTCTAGACAGAAAATAAAGAAACAGTAGACTTACACAGAGCTCTAGAACAAATGGGCCTGACTGACATTTACAGGACATTATACCCAAAAACCATTGAATACACGTTCTTGTCATCAGCTCATGGGACATTCTCTAAGATTGATCACATTCTAGGCCACAATATATGTCTCAAAAAATTTAAAAAAATAGAAATTATAACATGCATCTTCTCAGACCACAGTGGAATGAAATTAGAAATCAACTCCAACAGAAACACTCATCTCTACACAAAGTTACAGAAACTAAATAACCTACTACTGAACAATAGTGAGGTCATGGAAATAAAAAGATTCTTGGAAATAAATGATAAAGGAGACACAAAATATCAAAATCTGTGGGATACAACTGAAGCAGTCCTGAGAAGAAAATTCATAGCCATAAAAGCCTATGTCCAAAAGGGACAGAAGGATCACAAATCAACAGCTTAATGAGTCATGTTGAAGAACTGGAAAAGGATGAGCAAACCCATCCCAAAACCAGCAGAAGAAAATAAATAACCAAGACCACACTAGAACTAAATAAAATCAATAACAAAAGAACCAAATGGAAGATTAGTTAAACAAAAAGTTAGTTCTATGAAAAGATAAACAAAATTGACATGTCTATAGCAGATTAACCAGAAGCAGAAAAGGACTCTAATAAATTCAGTCAGGAATGAAAAAGGAGAAATTAAAACTGATACCACAGAAATACAAAATATCATCTCTGAATCCTATAAAAATCTCTATGCACATAAACTTAAAAATGTGGAGGAAATGAACAAAGTCTTACAAACACACAGCCTCCTAGGCTCAATCAGGAAGAAATAGAATTCATGAACAGACCAATATCAAGCATCAAAATTGATGCAATAAAAAACCTTCAATAACAAAAAGTATCAGACCAAATAGTTTCACACCCAAATTTTACCAGTCCTACAAAAAAAAATTCGTACCTATCCTGTAGAAATTATTCCACAACATTGAGAAGGAAGGAATTTTCCCTAACACCATTTAGGAAGTCAACATCATCCTAATACCAAAGCCAGGAATGGAGTCAACAAAAAAGAAAAGTACAGACCAATATCCCTTATAAATATAGATGCAAATATTCTCAATAAAATTTTAGCAAATCAAATTCAGCTACTAATAAAAAAAAATAATCCATCATAACCACATGGGCTTCACCCAGACATGCAGGGATGGTTCAACATATGTAAATCAATAAATGTAATTCCCCAAATAAATAAAAGTCCAAACAAAGACCATATGATCCTCTCAATAGATGTAGAAAAAGCATTTGACACAATGCAGCACCCTTTTAAAGAACGCTTAACAAAATAGGCATAGATATACCTCAAAATATTAAACCCATATATGGCAAACCTACAGCCAATATCATACTGAAAAGGAGAAAATTGAAAGCATTCCCATTTAGCACTGGAACCAGACAAGGTTGCCCTTTATCACCACTTCTATTCAACATAGTACTGGAAATCCTAGCCAGAGCAATCAGACAAGAGAAGGAATTCAAGGGCATCCAAATTGGGACAGAAGAGGTCAAACTATTGCTCTTTACTGTTGATATGATCTTATGTCTAGAAAACCACAAAGATTCTGCCAAGAGACTACTGGAATTTATAAATAAATTCAGTTAAGTCTTAGGTTACAAAATCAATGTATACAAATCAGTAGCATTCATATACACCAATAATAGCCAAATTTAGAACCAAATCAAAGACTTAATACCTTTTAAAATAGCAACAAAGAACATAAAATACCTATGAATATATTTAACTAAGGAGGTGAAAATCTCTACCAGGAGAACAACAAAACACTGTGGAAGGAAGTAGCAGAGGACATAAACAGTTGGAAAAAAATACGATTCTCATGGACTGGCAGAATCAACATTATTAAAATGTCTATACTATCCAAAGTGATCTACAGATTCAGTGCAATCCCTATTAAAATACCAACATAATTTTTGGCAGATCTAGAAAAAATAATTCTATGCTTCATACGGAACCAGAGAAGACCCTGTATAGCCAAAGCAACCTTCAGCAGGAACAAATTGGGAGGCATCAATTTATCAGACTTCAAGCTATACTACAAAGCTATAGTAACCAAAACAGCATGGTACTGGCACAAGAAGAGAGACATAGATCCATGGAACAGGACTGAGATCCCAGATATAAAACCATCCTCATATTGCCATCTGATCTTTGACAAAACAGACAAAACATACACTGGGGAAAAGAATGTTGTTCAATAAACGATGCTGGGAAACTTGGATAGCCACATGTAGAAGACTGAAGACTGCACCTTTCACCACTCACAAAAATCCACTCACGATGGATAACAGACTTAAACCTAAGGCATGATACCATAAGAATTCTAGAAGATGATGTCGGAAAAACTCTTATAGATACTGGCCTTGGCAAAGAATTTGTGAAGACCCCAAAGGCAATCATAGCAACAACAAAAATAAATAAATGGGACCTGATCTACTTTAAAAACTCTTGCACAGCCAAGGAAACAATCAATAGAGTGAATAGACAGCCTACAGAATGGGAGAAAATATTTGTATGCTATACATCTTATAAAGGGCTGGTAACTAGAATCTATATAGAACTTAGGAAAATCAGCAAGAAAAAATAAAACAACTCCAATAAAAAGTGGGCAAAGGACGTGAACAGAAACTTTTCAAAAGAAGATAGACTAATGGCCAACAAACATATGAAAAAATATTCAACATCTCTAATCGTCAGGGAAATTCAAATCAAAACCACAATGAGATATCTTTTAACTCCAGTGAGAGTGGCTTTTATCAACAAGTCCCAAAACAACAAATGTTGGCATGGATGTGGAGATATAGGAACACTCATATACTGCTGGTGTGACTGCAAACTAGTACAGCCTCTGTGGAAAGTAGTATGGAGAAACCTGAAAGAACTAAAAATAGAACTACTATTTGATCCAGTAATCCCACTACTGGGTATCTATCAAACGGAAAAAAGACATTCTATAAAAAAGACATCTGCCCTCAAATCTTTACTGCAGCACGATTCGCAATTGCAAAGATGTGGAAACAACCCAAGTGCCCATCAATCCATGAGTGTATTAATAAATTGTGGTGTATGTATACCATGCAATAGTACTCAACCATATAAAAACTGGTGAACTAATACCTCTTGTATTATTCTGGATGGAGCTGGAGCCCATTGTTCTAAGTGAGGTATCACAAGAATGGCAAAACCAATGCCAAATGTATTCACCATTAAATTGGTACTAATTGATCAAAACTTATGTGCACATATGGAAGTAACATTTATTGGGTGTCAGGCAGGTGACAGTGGGGAGGAGGGGATAGGTAAACTCACATCTAACGGGTGCAGTGCCCTCTGTCTGGGGGATGGGCATACTCGTAGCTCTGACTTAGGCGGTGCAAAAGCAATTTATGTAACCAAAATATTTGTGCCCCTGTAAGTGTCTGAAAAAAGCAAACAAACAAGGAAACAAACAAAATTGAAGTCACTAACAGAACATTGAGTTCCTGGAGAGAAAAAAATTCCATTTAATTGTAAGTTAACATTTGTAGTGTACATTTCATTTTAGCAAGTTCTATTTCTTTTAAAATCAGACTCTTACATAATAAAAACAGTACCTCTGTTCTTTCTGGCTCGTAAACATTTTCAGTTCTCCTTTGAGTATCATGCATGAATGGTGTTCAGTAAATGTTAAAGAAAAAAAAATAGAAAGAAAAACAAAAACAAAAGCAAAACAGGTTTCCTATAGCCACCAAGGTTTACTGGCAGATATGACATTGCATTGTTACTGGCAAGTACAGCCCTCCTCCATTATACAACTTGTGCACTAGAAGGAAATTTGCTTTGCCACTCAATTATCTGCCAATATAATGGACTTACAGTGCCAAACACAGGATTGTTGACTAATATATAATAGTTGATAATGAGTATTACTTTCTTCTGTTTTCTTGAGATAGATAAACAATATCTATCTTTAGAACCAACCATTCTTTGAACTTTGGAACTAGCAACTGTGGGTAGAAATATATGATCCCATTAGAAATTCCTAACCTTTTCAAGGATTGATTTCTTGAGTACTGTGAAGGAGTTATTTTGTTAAATAGGTTCTGTTAATATCCACTGAAGCCCTGGATTAGTTTTAAAAGATTTTTTTGGTTACTCTGTTTTTTGTTATTGTCTTTGCTCTATTGTCATTTCTTCACCCTAGGCAACTTCCACACATTTAGTGATGCTTTTCCTACCTTGAGCAGTTTTCTTCTGCCACCATCATCTAGAATACATGTTTATCTATGAGGATGCCACTGTCAACATGCAGGCATCACAGTTCCTTGCCCTTTACTATTTACTCAACCTCAGAACCCTTATCTGTGGCCACTTCACCGTGGGCTTTTCCTAAACCTAGAACTGCTCCACCTCCTATTTTTAGCCTTTACACACACATTACACAAACTATAGTCTTCGTAAAACATAGTCACTGCAGAGTGAAATAAAACATAGATACAGAAAAGCACTCACGTGGATAGCTTATGAATTATGAGACAGAAATCTTGTACTTACTACTCAACTTGAAAAATAGAACTTGCGTAGAATTTCCCCATGTCCCATTCCAAGGAAAACTACTTACTTCCCAACAAAATTAGCGACTGTTTTGACTTTTATAGTAATATTATTTGTTTTATAGTTATCACTTTCTTACAATTCTTTGCAGTTACATCACTGAAATGTTAATTCTTAGACACTATAGTTTAGCCTCGCCCATTTTTGTTTCTTTTTCATCTTTGTCTTTTTCTTACAATTTACCTCTTGAGCAGGCCATTTGTTCTATAGTGTTTCTCACAGCCTAGTTTTTTTTGATTGCGTGCTTCTCGTATAGTCCAACATATTCCTCCAACCCCTCTATTTTTGCACATTGGCAGCTGAATCCAAAAACTTGATCAGACTCAAGTTTAAGCCCTTTGGCAGGACCATACCTTTTGCGTAGTTGTGTGAATTTTTGTTTTTTTGATGCTGGAAGTTGTTAATATCAATTGCTTGGATCTATGAATTTGTATTGGGGGATGCAAATTGACAATTTGTCAAATCTATCATTACTTTTCATTTATTATCTGTAATTATAAAGAAATGCTTCCACCTATCTACTATTTGGCAGAATGAATACTTTAGTCTTTAACTTTATGTAACTGTTTTCAAGATAATGAATTGGCTCCCTATCATTCATCAAAGTTGGCAAATTCATTTACTTTAAGGTATCTTTATAAACTCTTGGTTTAAAATATATTTAAGGGTTTTTAAAACATTACAGTTTTCATCCTTGTTGAAACTCAGAGTATTCCATTAGGCCAGGTGTTCAAGTTTTTAAATTGGTTCTGTGTTCTTTTGACATGGCTGTAGTAATCTTTGATGTCTTCCTCACTGTCTGTTATAGCAAAAATGCTAGTGTTCCATACTCATGTTGTTGATTGCTTACCTAAGAATATGCTATTTATTAATTTAAGAAGCTGTAATTTATTTTAGTGAAAGATGGTGTACAAGACCACAATCTTGGTGCAAGGGATACCTATATGTTTGTCATTGTTTTGGGGACTTTTCAGTAGATAGAGCACCAGAACACTGGACAGGGCACAGAGTACTGAGGTATAAACATCTCATGAGTTCCCACTGATACTCTCCATTCAAACCAGGACTATGTGATATTCACTTAACTTCTTCTATATTTCGTCTCTGTGACAGCTACATCACACACCCTTGTTCTCCAGGAATATCCCATATGGTAGACAGACTCTACTGTGACCCCCAATGACCCTACCTTCTGTTAATCATCCTTTTGTAATCCCTTTTCCTTGACTGTGAGACTCATTTATAATTGTGTCATAACATAAGATTCCATCTTGTAATTACTTTAAAGACTCTCGCTGGCTTGATTAAGTAAGTGACAAAGTTAGGGAAATGCAACTGTGCAAGTGGCCTTTAGAAGCTAAAGGTGGCCTCTGGCCAACAGCCAGCCCAAACAAAAAGAAGTTCTGAAGAACTGATGAAGAACTGAATGCTGCCAACAACCGTGTGAGTGGATGAGATGATCTTTCTTTAGTCAAGCTTTTAAAATCAGAAAACCAGCCCTGAATAACCTCATAATTGCAGGCTTGTGAGATTCTAAATAGAGGATCCATTTAAGCCATGCTTAGACTTTTGAGATATGGAAACAATGAAAAATGAACACACTCCATGTATACTCACTTGCTTTATCCCAAATTACACCCATAATAGTCTTTGAGTAACAATTCTAATATTAAAAACTATGCACCAGTATGATTATTAACAGCAGAAAGAAAAAGAAAGAAAAGAAAGGAAGGAATATGCTTTCCCTCTTATCCCCACATTTAAAAAAATAGTTTTGTTATACCTACATTGTCAGAGAATGTAGCCATTATTCAGTATACTTTCTGTATTTTAACCCGTATGGAGACCAAATTCTATATGTACCTCTCTATTTAATTCTCATTACCAATTCTTAATTCAATGACTCAGTCATTTTAATTATCCAGACTATTACTATTTCTTGATGTGATTTTTTAGGAAGTACTCCTGAGCACAGTATTTTCTGAGTTCTTACATGTTGATAATAGTTGGTGGACTTTATGCTTCAAATTTTTGCTGGATACAAAATATTTGGCTCATGTTTTCTTCTCTTGAGTATCTTAAATATGTTATTACATTTTCTTCTGGTATAAAATGTTTCTGTTGAAAAGTTTGATGATTCATTTTCTTT
>NW_012148163.1:1369668-1372505 GCF_000956105.1 Propithecus coquereli | reverse complement strand
GGATTTTCAATAGCATGTTTTCCATTCAATTTTTCTTTTTTTGAAACTCCCTTTACTTCCTTAGCATTGATCTTCCCTACTCCTTTTCAGTTCCCTTTGGTAATACTTCTTTTCCACTGCTTACCCTTCTCCCACATTTCGATGATTCTCAGCCTTATTTCCTGTGCTTTTTTTATTCTTACTTTACTTTCTGGTTCATCCATTGAATTTATTTCATTTTTATAATTTACATTCTTGATTGCCTTAATTCAGAACTTCATCTTATCTGGCTAACATAGTTTTATCCAGCACGCCTCGCTACATTTTGCATCTCAAATAAATAATGTGATTATTTCTTAAACACCTTAATATTTTTAATATCTCAAATATAATGGGTCCTTAATATCAGCATGAGTAGGTGCTGAAGAGTATTCATTTAGAATTCTAAATAATAGAGTAATATTTAAATTTTAACTTGTAGGAATTTTAATGTTATGCAGATAATTTTATGGTGCCATTTTATTGTCAGATATTTTAGTTTTCCCTGCATACATTTAATAGTTTTGTTATAATGATTTTTATGGTCACAACTATTCACTGACATGTGATATAAGAATTCAGAATTCACTAAACCCCTTGTCTTTCTTAAAGGAAAAGGAAAATAGTTATAATTTGTTTGTCCTGAAAATCATGTTTGTGTAATGGGTGAAATAAATTTAATGGGAATCCTTTTCTCAGCTCAAGCATATTTTGAGAAATGTGGGAAACTGTGATTATAAATCTACACAATACCTCATTAAGACTATTTACAGAAAACACATTTTTCATTCTTAATGATGCAACATGAATAATTTTGTGTACTTTTTTCTTTAATCTTTGTTATTACTTCATAAAATTGTGTTGATACAAAAAAAATCAATTAAGGAAATACTACTACTTTTATTTCTTGTCATTTTAATCATGCCTGGGAGATAGCCACATAAACATCTTTCATATTTCTAGAATTGAACTCTGAGTTCTCAAGTTGTCTATTGTACCTCTGAGAAAATTACAACCTCTACTTCATTCTTTCTCCAGGGTACATACACATAGCAAGGTATCATGACTTTTTTCTTTAAAAAGCTCTCCTTTATCCACCCAGAAATAGAGAAAATATCTTTCACCAACTTTGTTGTAGTTTTATCACCAGAGTTCCCTAGCATCATTGGTTTGGCTGTCGTATGTAGTCTCTGGTTCTTCAGAAGCTAAAAGCCAGTCCATGAAGATGGAGAGGAGGAAGACATTAAACTATCTCCTTCATTTTCCTCCTCTTTTCCACAATTCAGCCTCCCTCCCCTTCTTCAGCCAAACATTATATAAACAGATACCAAAAGTAGACAGAAAGCCTTTGCAATCCTGATTATGCAATATCTCTTTAGGTTCATACCTCATAGGACCATATGGCATGACAGAAATTTGTGCTAATTGGAGAAGTACAAAAAAGGAATAGCAAAATGTTTGGTGTATATACTTCTCCAACATATGAGGATTAGAGCTGCATTCTGTTTACCATGGCATTTGGTTTGTAATTACATTAGTGTTTCCATATCTTTCTTGATGATATCTATTATTATCTTCCTAATTGTTTCCAATGGGAAATAGTAAATTTGGCAGACAACTAATGTGAGGAAGTACTTTGGTGGTCGTCAGCTTGTAACAAGCCTGTACCTCTGTAGAGGTCCTGTTTCATTCTTCTGCCTGGACAAGATGGATGCACAGTCAATTTTTACCAGATCTACAAAGAAGAGCTGTACCCATGCTACAAAAATTATTTCATAACATCTAGATGGAAGAAATCCTCCCCAGCTTATTCTACAAATCTAGTATCACCTTGATTCCAAAGCCAGGGAAGGACACAACAAAAAAAGAAAGCTACAGACCAATATCCCTTATGAATATAGATGGACAAATCCTCAATAAAATACTAGCAAACTGAATTCAATAGCACATAAAAAAGAAAAATCCACCATGACTAAGTGGGCTTCATCTCAGTGATGCAAAGATGATTCAACATTTTTAAATCGATAAATGTGATTCATCACATAAACAAAAGCAAAAACAAAGATACCATGACCATCTCAATAGATGCAGAAAAAGCATTCAACAAAATTCATCACCCTTTCATGATAATACCCCTTAAGAAAGTAGGCATAGAAGGAATATGTCCTAAAATTATAAAAGCCTAGGCTTTTACATATAAAACCCATAGCCAACATCATACTGAATGGGGAAAAGGTAAAAGCATTCCCACTAAGAACTGGAAAAAGACAAGGGTGCCTACTGTCACGACTTCTATTCAACATAGTACTGGAAGTACTAGCCAGAGTAATCAGGCAAGAGAAAGAAATAAAGAGTATCCAAATTCAGAAAGGGGAGGTCAAACTATTGCTTTTTGCTGAAGACATGATCTTCTATCTAGAAAACCCCAGAGACTCCTGGAATTGATAAATAAATTCAGCAAAGTCTCTGGTTACAAAGTCAATGTACACAAATCGGTAGCATTTCTGTACACCAATAACAGTTAAGCTAAGAGTCAAATCAAAGATTCAATACCATTCACAATAACTACAAAGAAAATAAAATACCTAAGAATATATTTAACCAAGGAGGTGAAAGATCTCTACAAAAACTGTTAAATACTGAGGAAAGAAACAACAGATAACACAAACAAATGGAAAAACATATCATGCTTATGGATTGGTAGAATCAGCATTATTAAAATGTCCATACTACCCAAAGTTATTTATAGATTCTCTATGATCCCCATCAAAATACCAACATCATATTTCACAGATCTAGAAAAGCTTTGTTTGGAACCA
>NW_012148163.1:1366317-1369543 GCF_000956105.1 Propithecus coquereli | reverse complement strand
TTATAAATGTACATTTTTTTCATCAGGAATGTTATGAATTTTATAGCTCATCATCTTTCATTTTGTTTTGGCCAAAAGAAAACTTGTAGTCAAATGTGCTCCCTTGTAGTACCTCCATGCTTGCACATCTGTAGGCACTAATTTTTAAACTGTTATGTTGTATCATTTTATTTGTAAATGTTCTATCTGTGACATTAAGAGAAATACAAACTTAAATGAATACATCTTACCGAGACTTAGATTTTATTTATGTGCAAACTTAGGACAGGTCTGTCCTACTATCATCCCTTTTAGCACAGACATTAGGAATAGAATTAATGTTTGTCAAATTGAGTTAGATATCATTTGGTTCATGATATGAATTCTGTATTTTCAATATTCTTTAGGATGAATTAGTCAGAAACAAATATTTGAAGCAGGTTGGATTAAATTTTCATTTTTGCTTTGTTGGTAAAATTCATTTTTTTTGTTGTTTAAAATTGAACAACTGAATCCAGCACCTCAAATTAAGAAGATCCTCAAATATTGTATGGTGTTTTTCTAAAACTATGCGTGCAGCATTAAATTTGTCTGAGCATTTTCTGCAGTGACAAATATAAAATGTAATTTAATTTTTTCAATTCTTAATAGATGTTAATACCTGATTCCAGGCTATACAATAAAGCTAGAAATGTAGCAGCTACTTGTAGGGTTTCTAACTTGTATTCTTGTGATTATTACTTTAAATAAAGCCATTTTTAATGGTCAAATTTTACAAAAATGATTATCATGTAAATCTGTAATTAATAGAGTATCAGATTAATATAAAAAGCACTTTCTATTTAAAAGAGCAAAACATAACATACTAAATAAAAACATAATAAGATTACTTTATTTACAGTGGACAGATGTTATGGATCATGGTCAATTATTTTTGTTTTTAGTTCATGATTTAAAGCAATTGTTCTCAGATGTGCTGCGCTTAATTTTTCTAGTAGCATTTCCACGTTGATTATCATTTCTTTGCAAGTCAGTTGGGAATGCAGTTTGCCTATGGAGAAATAAAATGTCATGGTAAAGATTTCATGAAGGAAATGTTTAAAAATATAGCTGGCTCCTTCTCTAAGAGCAAATCTCCCAACAATGACACACAGAAACGTTTCCTTTTAGTAGCAAATGCAAAAAATATTGATTGTCTCTAAAGTATGTCATTTGCCATTTTGCATCAAAGCACTTTAAAACCTTTTAACACCACGGAAGTAGAAACTATAGTACATTAAATGTACTTTCTGTGGTATAATTTTCTTCAGAATGTTAGATCTTAGGTATAGAATAATTATTACATTTCATGCACACTTTCATGAATTTAGTAAATTTTTCTTTCAATTCCTGATATGACTTCCGTAGCATAAATTATCACAAAGAAGTAATCCTTTTCTTAGTTTCTCTAATACAGATCAAATTGTAAATTAAAATGTTTTGCTTTTGGAAGCCAAATAATCTGTAGTTTCACCTTTGTTTTGGGGGAAATAGTCATAAAAATTCTTTAGCTATCCAGAGGTAAAATCATAATATTTGTGGGTTATAAAATTTGATAATTTAAATAATTAAAATTACTTAACATATTTAATAATATAAGTGAATGTTACAATTCTCTGATAAAGCTGTGTAATTCTGATAAATTTATAAGAACTTTGATAAAATAAAAGAAACCACACCCCCTGAAATAACATTATTTATATCATCAGCCATTACTTGCATATTATTTTATGATATTGATCATAAAGTTGTAGAGTGTAGTCTTGACTGTGAGTCTATATTTTAAAAAAATATTCTAGAGTATAGTTAGAAATTTCTAAATTTCTCAAGCACTTGGAATTTACGTTTGGGCAGTTATATATTCATAAAATACGTCAAGGTGTTACATAATTACAGTGAATTGCAAAACTGCTGGGATCTGTGACTTTGCAAAGACAGTGTTATACATTTATTCTTAGCAACATTTATTAAGTCATTTTGCTGAAAACAACAAATGACATTGTAATACCACATGTGCATTTTCAAATGTATGGTAAGATGCCATCTCACTTATGTTCCAAAGATACTTAAAATGATAAATGTTGCCTTTCTTAACAATAAATGATAACTTAAAATAAAGGAGACACTATACCTATCAACAATGTGCACTTCTGATGTATTCCATTTGTGCCCCAATCTCTTACTGCCTTGTGACATATTATCTGTCTTATTCATTTATCAATTCATATCTTCCTTCAGTTTAATTAATAGAGCACCTACTATGTGTCTAGCAGCCAGATGTCAAGGCTGTCATTTAAGACAATGAGTTGAACTGAAGGTAATAATCAAGCCTTTATTCACTTACTGTGGTATTACAATCAAGAGGCAAAAAAGTGGCATGGGCCATTCTGCTCCCAAGGATGGTACCAAGTGAGGGTCAGATGGATGCAGCACAGATGGGAGGAACTGTCTTACTGTCAAGGAGTCCCAACAAAAGACTTGCCTTTTTGGACTGGGGATTGCAGGGTAGGACTGGGAAAGGAAGAAGCAGAAGGGCTAAGGGTAGAAAAGTACTGAATGGGACCTGGGGAAATTGCCTCATTCAAGATCCCTGGGTAGAGCCGGAACCCATTCTACTAAGTGAAGTATCCCAAGAATGGAAAAACAAGCACCACGTGTACTCACCATCAAATTGGTTTTAACTGATCAACAACTTAAGTGCACATATAGTAATAATGTTCACTGGGTGTCGGGCAGATAGAAGGGACAGATGGGATGGTATATACAAACATGATGAGTGCAGTGTGCATCGTCTGGGGAATGGACACGCTTGAAGCTCTGACTCTCAGGTGAGGCAAGGGCATTATACGTAACCTAAACATTTGTACCCACATAATATTCTGAAATTAAAAAATAAAAAAAGATCCCAGATAAGGAAGTTTGGTGGAGTTGCCTGGAACTAGAAATGCAGATATGCAAATGAGCGTGGGTATCCTGGGGAGCCTGAGGCCTTGACTGTAAGTCTTTCTAGAAAATTGCAGTGCACTTGCTGTGCGCTGAGGCCTGGCAGGTAAGGTCTCATAATTGCTACTGGTTAGATCTGAAAAATCAAATATAGGATTTTGGCCTAGAGTCAGACTTCTCACAATGTGATGTGCAGTAATGAGAATAAAAGAATATACTTAAATTGGTCCTTGCTTTTCAGGAAATTAAATTTTGTCAAATCAAA
>NW_012148163.1:1360665-1361799 GCF_000956105.1 Propithecus coquereli | reverse complement strand
AGAAATGAACAATTTCTATTTACAATTGATACAATTGTATATAGAGAAAATCCAAAGAAATCCACTAAAAATGCTATTAGAACTAATAAAAAGTCCAGCAGGTTTGCAGGACACTGGATTAGTATACCAAAGAAAAAAATTATTTTTATACAATAGCAATGAATATTCCAAAAAATAAAGAAAAATTTTCCATTTATGATAATATCAATGATAAGAATAAAACTCCTAGGAATAAATTCAACAAAAAAGTGTAACACTTATGTGTTGAAAACTGAAAAACATTGTGGAAGGAAATTAAAGAAGATCTAAATAAATGGAAAGACATATGTTTATGTATTGGAATATTAATGTTTATGCTAGAACATAGGCTTGAACTGTACAGGTCCACTTACATGTGAATTTTTTTCATAAATATATTGGAAGATATTTTTGGAGATTTGCAACAATTTGAAAAAACCTGCAGATGAATCACATAGCCTGGAAATATTTTAAAAATTGAGAAAAAATTTAGATATGAGTGCATAAAACGTGTGTAGATGGTAGTCTATTTTATCATGTATTACCATAAAATATACACAAATGTGTTATAAAAAGTTTAAAACGTTTAAAACTTATTAAAACTTATGCACACAAACACTTATAGACCATACATGCACCATTCACAGTTGAGAGAAATGTAAACAAACATAAAGATGCAGTATTAAATCATAACTGAATTAAAATTAACTGTAATACATACTGCACTACTATAATACTTTTGTAGCCCTTCCTGTTATTGCAGTGAGCTCAAGTGTTGTATCATCTGCTTAAAATGCTGTGTGATGCTTCATCTTCACCTGAGCGGTTCCTCTCTCCAGTAAATTGTGTATCAGTAAAAAGTGATCTTTTGCAGAGCTTGCATATTTTTCGTTGTGTTTAGTGAAATACAGTACATCTTGTATAACACCATGGGACCCATATGAAGTGCTAATAGTGATGGTGGATGTGCACCCAAGAAGTGGAGAAAAGTTATAACATTAAAAGAAAAAGTTGAATTGTTTAATATGTGCTGTAGACTGAGGTCTGTCACTTCAGTTACCCACCATTTCAGACAGAATATTCATCATGTAAATAGATGACATAAACTTACTGTAT
>NW_012148163.1:1353327-1360615 GCF_000956105.1 Propithecus coquereli | reverse complement strand
TATTTATTTGTTCGTTTAATAAATACAGTTATGCACTCACTTTATTCTAGCCACAGTCTCAGGCCCTGGAGATGGGATGGTGAACAAACAGACTTGTTCCCTAGGCATATACTTTTATAGTAATATACCCCTATTATTTACTAAATGACATCAAGATCCTTTAACCTAGCATTTGAATATTTCATTATATGATCCCAAACTAACTTTACCACAACCAATATTATCTACTGATGTTTTATTAATAACACAAATTAAAGATCCACTTCATGTACCTTGACTTCCTTGAAACTTTCATGAACATCTACCTAATTCCCAACTTCACTATCTCTTCATCTTCAAACAGCTCTTCAAAGCACTTATCATAATGTGATTTGTAAACATTATGCCTTAACCTATTGTCATATGAAATCATAGCTCTGTTAGGATGAGGTGAGTTTTCCTTTTGTGGACTCCAGAATAGCATGTTTGCTATGCACATAGTGAGAACACAATATGCACCTGTGTAATTAATTCAATACAGTTGTCTAATCCGTTTTTAGCAGATAATGGAAAACTCTTTAACCAAAAAAATTAGTTTGCACTATACTAGAACTGATAAAAATATAGGGAGGTGGAGATAAATAAACATATTAAAGATTTATTTCATCAATAAGACATATTGAGATGTATGGACAACCACATGCACATAGAAATGAAAGCAAAAATATAATAACAAAAATCTACATACAAATTGACCAAAAGAAATCTCTTCATGCCATAAAAAGAGAGAGAGAGATTATTGCCAGGCCACCAGCATGGTGGTGCATGGAGATTAGCCCATAGATAGGCTTTTGGATCTGGAGACTGAAAACAGAGGCTCTTTTACCTGAAGAGATGTAGTAAATTTCCTTAATGAAGGTTATTTTAATATGCCCATTATGTCAGTGTGAAATTGTGCTCATTGCGTAAAGCCTGGGACGATGAAGGATACTCATCTATGAAAATGGGACCAGAAAATGCATGTCAGCTACAAAAAGAAAGTACCAAGAAAGATTTTCATGCTGATAGGAGCTACAATTGAAAAAGCATCCACCATAATATATTGAAACCCCAATCCTTTGCCAAAGGCACATGGGGATCTACATACATATTCCTATGTGGTATATGAACCTCAAACCATTAAAATTTACATAAAATGTAATTTATAAACAACATAAATTATTGCTCACAGTATCAGTGGCTGGAAAGTCCAGAATCAAGTTGACAGGAGATTAAGTGTTTAACTTGTTTTCTCCTTCTTAGATGACACCTTCTTACTGTGTCCTTATGTGGTGGAAAGGCTGAGCAAGCTTCCTCAGGTCTCTTTGATGAGCACCAATCCCATTCATTCATGACCTAATTACCTCCCCAAAAGCCCCACCTCTTAATACCATCACCTTGAGAGGACACAAACATTCAAACCATAGCGCAAGAGTTTAAACATAAGCAAATAATAAACTACTTTGTAAGATAGTCGCAAAATCCAAGTCTGACTCATACTTTCTTTCAATTTCTCTGTTTCTCTCTCTCACACATACACACACATATATACACACGTAAAAACTCATTTTAAATAATTAAAGAAAAAATTAACAAAAATTATAATTACAAAAAATAAAAGTGATTCTAAAGATGAAATTCAAAAATTAGTTGAGATATTAAATAGCAAAATTGACATAATTGACATAATTAATTAACTGGATAATCTGAGAAAATCTTCTAGGATGTAGCTCAGAGAAATAATGTTGAAACTATGATAAAGTATTTAAAGTAATAGAGGATAAAATGAGAATATTTAAGTCATTTCTAATGGTAGTTGTAGAAGAAGGAAAAAAGAACATATTTGAATACATGACTAAGAATGTGTGATAAAGCTATAGCTGGACATATTTAACCATGAGTACATATTTAAAAAAAAACACTTTAAAATTATTCGCTTAAATATTCATCTCAAGAAAATAGAAAATAAAGTTAGTTTTGTTGTTGCTATATTTGGTTTTGGAGTCTTAGTCCTAAATTCTTTGCCTAGGATGATGTCTAGAAGAGTTTTTCCTGCATTTTCTTCTAGAATTTTTATAGTTTCATGCCTTACATTTAAGTCTTATTATCTTACAGTATAATTTTAAGTTTGATAATGTGATGCCACCAGATTAGTTCTTTTTGCTTAAGATTACTTTGGCTATTTGGGCTCTTTTTTGGCTCCAAATGAATCACAGAATTAAAAAGGTTTTGCACAGCAAAGGAAATAATCAACCTACAGAATGGGAGAAAATATTGATAATCTATACAATTGATAAAGGACTAATATTCAGAATCTACAAAGAACTCAAACAAATCAGCAAGAAAAAAAAACCATTAAAAAGTGGACAAAACACATGAACAGAAGTTTTTCAAAAGAAGGTAGACAAATGGCCAAAAGAACATATTAAGAAGTGATAGACATCACTAACCATCAGGGAAATGCAAATTAAAACCATAATGAGATATCTCATTACCCTGGTCAGAATGGCCATCACTAAAAGGCCAAAAAATAATAGATGCTGGAGTAGATGCAGAGAGAAAGGAACGCTTATACCCTGTTTGTAGCACTGCAAACTAGTACAACCTCTATGGAAAGCAGTATGGAGATAACCTCAAAGAACTAAAAATAGACCTACCATTTGATCTAATATCCCACTACTATTTACCCAAAGGAAAAAGACATTTTATAAAAAAGAGACACTTGCACCTGAATTTTTTTTTTTTTTTGAGACAGTCTTGCTCTGTTGCCCAGGCAACAGAGCCGTGGCATCAGCCTAGCCCACAGCAACCTCAAACTCCTGAGCTCAAGGATCCTCCTGCCTCAGCCTCCCCAAGGGCTGGGACTACAGGCACACGCCACCACACTCAGCTAATTTTTTCTATTTTTAGTGGAGATGGGGTTTCACTCTCTCTCAGGCTGACCTCAAGCAATCCTCCCGCCTTGGCGTCTCAGAGTACTAGGATTACAGGCATGAGCCACTGCACCTGGCCAGCACCTGAATGTTTATAGCACTATTCACAATTACAAAGATGTGGGAACAACCCAAGTACCCATCAATACATGAGTGGATTACTAAAATGTGATATAAGTATACTATGGTATATTATTCAGTCATTAAAAAAATGGTGAACTAATTAATACCCTATGTGACAACCTGGATGGAACTGGAGACTGTCCTTCTAGGTGACATATCACAAGAATGGAAAACAAACACCGTATGTACTCACTATTAAATTGGAACTAAGTGATCAACACTCAAAAACAAACAAACAAAGAACCAAAAAACAAAATGGGATAGCAACCAGCAGTTTAATAGAGAGAGACAAGAAATAGTAGTCACGGGCGCCCTTCTAGCATCACAATAGATGCATATATTAAAGAAAGAAGAAAGATCTCAGTCAATAAACTAAACTTCCACCTTAAGAAACTAGAAAGAAAAAAAAAACTAAAATGAAAGCAAGCAAAAGGAAAGAAATAATATTAGAAGGAAAATAGAGAATAAAAAAAATTAGTTCTTTATAAAGATCAGCAAAATTGGTGAACATTTAGCTAGACTGAATAAAAAAGACAAGAGTCATAACTACTCAAATTAGAAATGAAAGTGAACTCACCACTGATCTTAAAGTAGTAAAAAAGATTAAGAAGGAATTTGATAAACAAGTATGTGCCAAGAAATCAAATAACTAGATGAAATGGAAAGATTCTTAGAAATACACAAATTATCAAAACTATCTCAAGAAGAAATAGAAAATATGATAAGTATGGATAAAATTAGTAATTAAAAAACTTCCCACAAAGAAAATTACAGGTTCAGATATCTTCACTGATGAATTCCACCATATATTCAAAAATAATTCCAATTTTCAGAAACTCTTTCAAATATTAGAAGAGAGAACACTTCCCAACTTATTTTACAAAGCCAGTATTTTTCTGGTGCTCAAAGCAGACAAAGACAGCAAAAGAAAGAAGACTACAAATCAATATCCCTTTGAATACATATGCAAATCTTCAGCAAAATACAACAAACCAAATCCAGCACATATAAAAATGTATTGTACACCATCACAAAGAGGGAATTCCCAGGAGTGCATATTTTGTTTAATATCTGTAGATCAATAAATGTAATACACCACAGAATTAAAGAATGAAAACCATATGAGACTCGAGTTTCTCTTCAGATCGTATGAGATCTCAATAGATGCAGAATGAACATCTGAGAAAATCTAACACTTTTCATGATAAAAAAACAAAACCAGACAAACAGAAACCCCGAGGACTAGAAAGGAATGTCCTCAGCCTGAGAAAGGGCATCTATGTAAAACCCAAAATTAGCATCATACTCAATGGTGAAAAACTGACTGCGTTCACCCTGAGATAAGGAATAAGACAAAGATGTCAACTTTTACCATTTCTACTTAATATTGTACTGGATGTTCCATCTGGGACAATTAGGAAAGAAAAATAAATAAAAAACATCCAAATTAGAAGAGAGAAATGAACAATTTCTATTTACAATTGATACAATTGTATATAGAGAAAATCCAAAGAAATCCACTAAAAATGCTATTAGAACTAATAAAAAGTCCAGCAGGTTTGCAGGACACTGGATTAGTATACCAAAGAAAAAAATTATTTTTATACAATAGCAATGAATATTCCAAAAAATAAAGAAAAATTTTCCATTTATGATAATATCAATGATAAGAATAAAACTCCTAGGAATAAATTCAACAAAAAAGTGTAACACTTATGTGTTGAAAACTGAAAAACATTGTGGAAGGAAATTAAAGAAGATCTAAATAAATGGAAAGACATATGTTTATGTATTGGAATATTAATGTTTATGCTAGAACATAGGCTTGAACTGTACAGGTCCACTTACATGTGAATTTTTTTCATAAATATATTGGAAGATATTTTTGGAGATTTGCAACAATTTGAAAAAACCTGCAGATGAATCACATAGCCTGGAAATATTTTAAAAATTGAGAAAAAATTTAGATATGAGTGCATAAAACGTGTGTAGATGGTAGTCTATTTTATCATGTATTACCATAAAATATACACAAATGTGTTATAAAAAGTTTAAAACGTTTAAAACTTATTAAAACTTATGCACACAAACACTTATAGACCATACATGCACCATTCACAGTTGAGAGAAATGTAAACAAACATAAAGATGCAGTATTAAATCATAACTGAATTAAAATTAACTGTAATACATACTGCACTACTATAATACTTTTGTAGCCCTTCCTGTTATTGCAGTGAGCTCAAGTGTTGTATCATCTGCTTAAAATGCTGTGTGATGCTTCATCTTCACCTGAGCGGTTCCTCTCTCCAGTAAATTGTGTATCAGTAAAAAGTGATCTTTTGCAGAGCTTGCATATTTTTCGTTGTGTTTAGTGAAATACAGTACATCTTGTATAACACCATGGGACCCATATGAAGTGCTAATAGTGATGGTGGATGTGCACCCAAGAAGTGGAGAAAAGTTATAACATTAAAAGAAAAAGTTGAATTGTTTAATATGTGCTGTAGACTGAGGTCTGTCACTTCAGTTACCCACCATTTCAGACAGAATATTCATCATGTAAATAGATGACATAAACTTACTGTATTGATAAATACAGTATTGTAAATGTATTTTCTCTTCCTTATGATTTTCTTTTTTTTTTTTTGCAAGCTTGGAAATGAGGTTTATGGAGGAGAGAAAGTCAGGATTATAGGGCAAGAGCAAGATACAGATTTACAGAACATGATACATATGCCGCAGATGACGACCAGACCCATTGTTTCAGCAGAGCGAGAGCAAAAGGAAGGAGCCAAAAGGGCCTTATGATTGTCTTTATAATATTTTTTTCTAGCTTAATTCATTGTAAGAATGCAATATATAATATACAAAATATGTGTAAATAAACTGATTATGTTATTGGTAAGGCTTCCACTTAACTGTAGGCTATTAGTAGTTAAATTTTGGGGGAGTCAAAAGTTATATGCAGATTTTTGACTGCGCAGGGGTTGGTTCTCCAAACCCCTTCATTGCATAAGAACAAATATTTCTGATTTTCACATGTGAACACAGCATACAAGAGATTTATGCTATGTAACATTTAAATAAGGGATTTGCTTTAGGGATTTCATCTGATGCCAATGATGAAAAATTATGGCTTACTTAAAGAAATGTAAAATTCTTAAATACAAAAATATAGTTGACATTAAGGTGTTATTTTCGTGACTATTTGAAAGGCTAAAGAAGTATCTTGATTAAGTACCAAAAGGGCAGCTATGTAGATAAAAATAGGATTATGTAGCTACATATCACTCTACTGATTGCACATTTAATCATTTACCTCTACAAATGACTTTGAAAATCTCATCTGCATAGTATTCTAGAAACATTTTTATTCAGGCAGTGTACATACTGAACAAATTGGAGTTTGGTTTGGAGATGTAGTTATAATTAACATTAAGGCTTTTTTAATGTTAATATTTTTTCATTCAAAATAGTATTTTAAATGAATCTTTAAATAAAAACTTGAGCTTAGAGAAGGTGTTCCTAGAGTTGCATAAATATGGCAAAGATGGGTCTCAGAAGACGTTTAACGATGCTCCACACGGGATGAAAAACATTTAAAACACAACCAAAGGCTCTTTAGTTGTCTCTCTATTAAAGAAAAATATGATTAACACACACAAAAGTGCTGAAGCATGGTAAAGAATTATTTATAGCAGAATGAATGGTATATGAATTGTGTATGTGTTTATATTATTAAAATTCATCAGCATATTCTCAAGTTTCTTTGCTATTTCTATAAAACAGAGATCATTCTGTAAACTATAATATGATTTTAATGTAGACCATGTTATTTTGAAACGTCTGAGGCAAATATTGATTAGGCACACAATATGTCCAATCAACACATTTAAAAGAACCGACATTTTTATGTTTAATATCTCATTATAAATGGATCCGTAATCTCCAACTATGTATGCTTTCTTCAGTTCAAGTCTTTCCCTCATGAGAGCAATGCCAAATGGGGTATTTTGACCTTTTAGTGAACAAGAATAATTGCTTTTTATATTGGTGGTAGATATTTCTCTTTAACCTCTTTTAATTCACATATGTATCGACCTTTCTTGTTTTATTATAATTTTGTATACATTCTGAGATTAAATATATTGTAATGACTTTAGCCCAGAATCATCATTCTTTTTTAATTTTTAAAATTATTATGGGTACAT
>NW_012148163.1:1346257-1351811 GCF_000956105.1 Propithecus coquereli | reverse complement strand
ATATCCTCTTTTTTTTCCTCTGTGTCCAGCAGTCTACTTTATGTTCCCGTTTCATTTACTACCCTTACACCAAACAACCTCTAACAGGCTCCCCATCTTTAGTTTTCCACTACTCTACTGCCTCCACTGCATCTTTTCCAAATGTTTCTTCTTTTTATGGAGCTTGTTTATGTCCCTGCCTTTTTTCATGCCTGCTTCAGCCTCTCTGTTCAATGCTCAGCACACAAATTTCCTAACTTTTCCACGTGGAAACCATTTCTTCTTCCTTTGAATTCTCATAGAGCTATATAACACTTAATCTCTACTTCTTTTATGGCACTATCAGCTTTTTGTTTAAATTATTGTATGATAGTTTATGTACAGCCCCTTGCCTCTCAAACGTGTTGTAATTTCCCTGAAAGAAGTATTTATGTCTGGTTCGCTTTGTATCCTCGATACATTTCACAAGTTCTAGGTGCTAAACAAGTGTGGTTATTAAGTGACTGAATTGATTCCATCCTTGATTTTATATACATATATTTATTGACTAAAATTCAGTTTATGGTAATATATTGATATTCACTTTAGTGGTTAATTCTAAAATATTCTGCCTTCATTCCGATTTTCTTAAATATTCATCATTGTCTATTTTGTTACATTTCAAATGGTTTTCTTTGGTGGAAACTTCTGTAAATTCAAAAATGAAATTAATTTTACAGACAGCTTGATGTTTTTGTGATATAAAAGATAAAATTCTACTCTATTCTAATAAAACTCTATTCCCTAGCTCGGCAATATTTGATGATTGCTGTGATAAGTACCTAAATTATTGTCATTTCCTCTCTATTTGTACAGAAAGAATATTTTTTGTTCTGCAGTGATTGTCCCACTTTGTGAAATCTGCCCCAAATTACTTTTCTTTGTTTTAATCTTAACAAACACAGGGTAGAATACTAAAGTTTGATTTAATGGTGAGTTCCCAAAGCACAGAACATTAGCTCTGTGACTTTCATCTCATTAAGAAAGCGCTTTATCCCAAAATCAGGAATAAGATGGACATGAACATAGAGTTCAAGTATTATCAGGTGTAAGGACCAAAGGCATTTGAGGATCAGGCAACAAGAAAATTCAATTCCAGTTGTATCGTATGAAAAAGGAAGAATGACACGAGGCAAACAGCAGAGACTGACAGTTTAGGGATCCTTCACAGGTGGCACTTGTAAGCAACACTGATCTTTCACCACAAAGCAGATGTAGTCTCAGCACCCGTGAAAAGTGAAATAAGAGTAGGCAAATTGCCTATCCTATTTGAGAAGGGACAGAGTTGCTGGAATTAGCTTAAAAACGTGATTAGAAAAATGCCACATGTAGAAACAAGATTTATTTCATATGAGTATTGATGGAATATTATTAATCATGAGGAAAGGATAAAACAGGTGACCAAACATAAGACATTCCAGGGTATCTTTTGCTGAGAGGATGAGTGAGTACATTTTGAAATATATATGCCCAATATAGGGAAGTTTATTTTCACTTAATTTTAGACTGTTCTTGGGTTTACTATGTTAAAAATGTCCCTAAAATATTTTTTTAAATGGCCCTAACTTTATGATAAGCACTCATTTTGTCACCAATTATGTTCTTTTGCTTTTCAAATCCATTGAAAATGTTCTTTTGGTTTATTTTACTTGTAACACAATTTAAATATTCACTTTTAGAAAAAAGAGCAAAAGTATGATTAAAATTGCTCAAAAGACTTTTTTAATATAAAAGTTATTACAAAACAACTGTTCAATGACTTAAGCATAAATGAATTTGAAATACACAAATTTAATTTTCTTAAAACACACGTGGATAAAGTACTTTAAATTATTTGAAGATATTTAATATACTGAAAGCATAGCAGTGTTCTCTCTGTTAAGTCTTAAGAACCATGGAGATTCCTAAGTTACTAAATTATGGCTAAATATTGAAGACACTGCCGTGTAATGTTTGATTTATTTTCTGTGCTCAAAGAGGTTTGCTTTAAATAAAATGTTAAAACCATTTGCTGACAGTGAACTGATGATTCACCTGCTTATGTCAATCAGTTTTGTTCAAAGGGGGATTTCAGTATAGGGTGAAGGCAGAGGAAAAATCTCTTGTTATTAATAGAACCATTTTTATATTGACTAGTTTCAGAGTTTATCTTACAATAAATTTTCATGAGCAAAGCACAACATCAAAAAATGTGTAACCAGCTTCATGTTTATTTCTAATGTTTTAAGTCTTAAACAGAAATAGTATCCAATCTTTCATAAAAAAAAGTCCTCTGAGCCACTCCAGATTGTTGGGTCAAAAAACTCCAGATGTTGTAGAAGGGATAGAATCGCATATATAAACGTAGACTGTGGTAAGTAAATACTTTTTAGCAAGAACAAATGGCAGATTGTACATTTATAAAATTTAAAAACACATTAAAAGAAGGACTGCTTGTTTAAAATAATATTATATAATTGATGGTATTCATAAAAGTTTCCTTCAGTTGTGAAACTAAACCTTTGATTTTACAACATCATTCTGTTGGCTGTTTGTGTTCTATTTCAACAGGTAGAGTTTGTGAATGAATTAAAGGGCATGTTTCTCTTACAGCTCCAAGACAATTTGCTTTCAAATTGATTATTGTTTAGAAATAAGACTACTGTGTTGAAATAGAAGTACTGGGAAATGTGTCCCAAAAATCAAGGCAGAGAACAGAAAATTCTGAAAGTAGGGACTATGTTTTTATTCTATCAATAACCTGTCCTCAGCCAGGATTGTGTGAAATACTGTCTCTTCTTTTCACAGTCATAACCATTCCCAGTGGAGACATCACCTTGACTGCTTTGGTACTTTTGAGTTTTATGTTTTATCATCATCAGTAAGGGGGAGAAAAGGTTCTGTAACAGAGTACTAAACAGAAGCTCTGTCAAATTTAACTTTTTCTATTTAATTTTTAAAGTTACATAATACTTAATACATTCAAAAAAATGTGTGCAACTTCTGCATAGCATGTAAAACAAAATTAAATGCACATTTTTTTAAATTTTTTTATTTTTGTTTTGTTTTGTTTTGTTTTTTGAGACAGGGTCTCACTCTGTTGTGTGGGCTAGAGTGCCATGGTGTCAGCCTAGCTCACAGCAACCTCAAACTCCTGGGCTCAAGCAATACTCCTGCCTCAGCCTCCCAAGTAGCTGGGACTACAGGCGTGCGCCACCATGCCCGGCTAATTTTTTCTATATATATTTTTAGTTGTCCAGTTAATTTCTCTCTATTTTTTTAGTAGAGACAGGGTCTCGCTCTTGCTCAGGCTGGTCTCAAACTCCTGAGCTCAAACAATCCGCCCGCCTTGGCCTCCCAGAGTGCTAGGATTACAGGCGTGAGCCTCCATGCCTGGCCTAAATGCACACTCTTGAACCCATTAATTAAAATAAAGTCTAAAATGTTGCCTGTTTCTTTGACACTATATGTGTTTCCCTTTGATCATGCCCCCTACTCCCCATTCTCAGAGGTTACCAAGATCCTGGATTTTGTGTTTATTATTATTACCCCTATCATTCAAGGAATAGACTTATGACATATGCATGTATTCATAAGTCAAATATTATTTAATTTTGCTTGTTTATGAGTTTTATAAAACATGTCATGTCTAGAGATTGAATTTTTCACTCAAAATTTTATTTCTAGCATTTATTAATGAAGTTTTATGTAGTTATATGTAATTCACATTTACTGCTGTCTATTTCACTGTGACTATGTCACAGTTTACTTGTTTGTACCAGTCAGGGTTCTTCTAGGCAAACAAAAGCCACTCTATATATAATAGTTATGACCTGTAAATTCAAGGGTAATATAACTGTTGGAAGAGATGGTCAAAGGGAAAGTTTACCCATGGGCAGTGAAAATCTGAGTCTGAAGCCTCAGAACACACAGCAGAAACCGTAGCTCCAGGAAATTCTATGAAGCTTGTCATGACCACAAAGTGGAAGGTTAGGGAGAGATCTGCAAAGCTTTCACAAGACCAAGAACTGAGAGCTGGTGGAGAAGTCTGTAGGGCTTCTGTATCCACAGAGTGGGAATTCATGAAGAGGTCAGCAAAATAGCCATGCCTGACCTCCATGGTTTGCAAAGAATGATGGACTCCAATTTATACCCATGGTTTCATGCAACTCCCTGACATAGACAAAACCCACCACACATACACAAAAGCATAGAAAAGCATCTGGGAAATAGATCCAAGACATAGACAGAAATGCTGGTTATAGTGTGGAGTTGACAGCACACCACTCTAGTTTTTTCCCAATTATTTTTGCTCTTACAAGCACTGAAATTTTGAATATTCTCATACATGTGCCAAATTTTCTCTAGATGATATATCTAGGAATGAGATTACTGAGACATAGGATGAATGCATTTACAGATTTACAAGACAATGCCAAAATGGTTGTAACCATTTATACTCCCACAAGCTGGCCATGTGAGTACCTGTGCCTCCACATTCAATGCTCGATGTCTGACCTCTTCATTTTTACCATGATAGTGTGTGTAAATTAAATCTCATGTGGTCTTAATTTTATTTTTATTTAAATTCTAATGACGTTGAACTTTTCATACTTTTTTTTCCCATTAACGTTTCTTCTTCAATGATCTATTCATGATTTTATCCTTTATCTATTAAGTTATCTGCCTTTTCCTTAGTTTTATATTTGCTTTTGTAAACTAATGCTTTCTTGGTAACGTGTAATGCAAATAGTCTCCAAACTTGTTACTTATGTTTTGATGACCCTCATTGTGGTGTATTTTGATGAACAGATATTCCCGTTTTTTATCATACTTTTATTTTACAATTATAACATTTTTGTCATTTTAAAAATATTAGACACTATTTTTCTTCTAGAAATTCTAAAGTTTTGCCTTTCACACCTAAATCTATAAACCATCTGTAATTTAGTCTTTTGTTATGATGTAGGAAGTAATTTCATTTTTCTTACTATGGATAGTCAATTATGCTCTTAAGTTGTTCATTCTTTCCTTAGTGTTACTAGTTTCTGACTGCTGCTGTAACAATTGTCACAAACTTAAACTTAGTGGTTTAACAAAACAAATTTATCATTTTACAGTTATGGAGGTCAGAAGTCTGAAATGGTTTCTGTGAGGCTAAAATCAAGCTATCTGCAAGGTTTCATCAAGGCCCTAGGAGAGAATTTGTTCCATGACTTTTCCAGCTAATAGAAACTGCCTGTTTTTTTTTGACTCATGGCCTCCTTCTATCTTCAGAGCCAGCAATTGCATCACTACAACCTGTGTTTCTGTTATCACATCTCCTCGTCTGACTCTGCTGCCTCCCTCTTTCACTTATAAAGACATGGGGGCCAAGTGAGGTGGCTCATGCCTATAATCCCAGCATTTAGGGAGGCCAAGGTGAAAGGATCGCTTGAGGCCAAGAATTCAAGACTAGCCTGGGCAACATAGCAAGACCCTATCTCTACAAAAAATAGATTAAAATAAAATAGTTGGATGTTGTGGCATGTGCCTATAGTCCTAGCTACTTGGGAGG
>NW_012148163.1:1343519-1344948 GCF_000956105.1 Propithecus coquereli | reverse complement strand
GTTAATGGCCAAATTACAATTAGGGGTTATAAATCTCGAAGTACCTTTAATAACACATCTCAGTCATGATGTATTTTTTGTATATATACAATAGTCCTTGGATATGCTACTATTTTGTTGAATTTTTTTTCATGTTTATTTTCCACGAATGGCTTATTCTATAGATTTCCTTTTCTGATTTGGTTTTGGTATTTTATAATAGCCTGCTAAAATTAGTTGGGGGTTATTGCTCCATTTCTTCCTCTGGAATAGTCTGCATAGATTGAAATGATGTATTTACTAAAAGTCTAGTGAGATTTCTTTGTGCAACTCCTGTGACTGATATTTCTTTTTAGTACATTTTATTATAATAATTTTTCTGTTGATTTACTTTTATTTTTTAACAAATGTTATTGTGTTTATTTAAGGTATACGACATGATGTGTGGGATACATATAGATAGTAAACTGTTTACTATAGTGAACATATCCATCATCTCACATATCTACCCTTTTTGAAAATTTTTGTGGAAAAGAGCAGCTAAAATCTACACATTTAACATGAATCCCAAATACAGTACAATTTTATTAAATATTACTTACGGTCCTCAATTGTCACACCGTATCTCTAGACTTGTTCATCCTACGTATCTGTTACTTTGTACCTCTGACCTCCACTTCCTCATTTGCACCTCACCCACACTCCCACCCCTGGGAACTGCTGTTTCATTCTCTATCTCTGTGTATTTGGATCTTCCTTTTTTGTAGATTCCACATGTAATTGAGATCATGCAATAATGTTATTGCTGTGTCTGGCTTACTTCACTTAGCATATTATCCCCCAGGCTCTGTCAGTGGACACTTAGGTTGTTTCTGTATCTTGGGTATTGTAAATAACGCTGCAATGAAAATGAAAGTGCAGTATGTTTGCAAGGTGATTTTATTTCCTTTGAGTGTATGCTCAGAAGGGGGATTATTGGGTCATATGATAGTTCTATTTTTAATTTATTTAGAAACCTCTATGTTATGCTGTTTTCCATAATGGCCATACCAATTTACATCCCCACAGATAGTATGCAGAAATTCCCTTTCTGTACACCCTTGCTAACATTTGTTATCTTTTGACTTTTTGATAATAACTGTCCTAACTGGTATGAAGTGGTATCTCATAGTGATTTTGATTTGCATTTCACTGATGATTAATGATGTTGAATACCTTTTCACATACCTTTTGGCAGTTTTTATGTCTTCTTATGAGAAATACCTGTTCAGATCTTTTGCCCAATTTCAAATTGGGCTATTTGTTTTTCTGCTATTGAGTTGTATTAGTTCTTTATGAATTTGAATATTAACCCTTTATTAGATATATGCCTTGCAAATATTTTTTCCCAGTCTGTAAGCTGTTGTTTCAGTTGATTGTTTCCTTTGCTATGCAGAAGCTTTTTAATTTG
>NW_012148163.1:1341534-1343469 GCF_000956105.1 Propithecus coquereli | reverse complement strand
TAGGGATCCTTCACAGGTGGCACTTGTAAGCAACACTGATCTTTCACCACAAAGCAGATGTAGTCTCAGCACCCGTGAAAAGTGAAATAAGAGTAGGCAAATTGCCTATCCTATTTGAGAAGGGACAGAGTTGCTGGAATTAGCTTAAAAACGTGATTAGAAAAATGCCACATGTAGAAACAAGATTTATTTCATATGAGTATTGATGGAATATTATTAATCATGAGGAAAGGATAAAACAGGTGACCAAACATAAGACATTCCAGGGTATCTTTTGCTGAGAGGATGAGTGAGTACATTTTGAAATATATATGCCCAATATAGGGAAGTTTATTTTCACTTAATTTTAGACTGTTCTTGGGTTTACTATGTTAAAAATGTCCCTAAAATATTTTTTTAAATGGCCCTAACTTTATGATAAGCACTCATTTTGTCACCAATTATGTTCTTTTGCTTTTCAAATCCATTGAAAATGTTCTTTTGGTTTATTTTACTTGTAACACAATTTAAATATTCACTTTTAGAAAAAAGAGCAAAAGTATGATTAAAATTGCTCAAAAGACTTTTTTAATATAAAAGTTATTACAAAACAACTGTTCAATGACTTAAGCATAAATGAATTTGAAATACACAAATTTAATTTTCTTAAAACACACGTGGATAAAGTACTTTAAATTATTTGAAGATATTTAATATACTGAAAGCATAGCAGTGTTCTCTCTGTTAAGTCTTAAGAACCATGGAGATTCCTAAGTTACTAAATTATGGCTAAATATTGAAGACACTGCCGTGTAATGTTTGATTTATTTTCTGTGCTCAAAGAGGTTTGCTTTAAATAAAATGTTAAAACCATTTGCTGACAGTGAACTGATGATTCACCTGCTTATGTCAATCAGTTTTGTTCAAAGGGGGATTTCAGTATAGGGTGAAGGCAGAGGAAAAATCTCTTGTTATTAATAGAACCATTTTTATATTGACTAGTTTCAGAGTTTATCTTACAATAAATTTTCATGAGCAAAGCACAACATCAAAAAATGTGTAACCAGCTTCATGTTTATTTCTAATGTTTTAAGTCTTAAACAGAAATAGTATCCAATCTTTCATAAAAAAAAGTCCTCTGAGCCACTCCAGATTGTTGGGTCAAAAAACTCCAGATGTTGTAGAAGGGATAGAATCGCATATATAAACGTAGACTATGGTAAGTAAATACTTTTTAGCAAGAACAAATGGCAGATTGTACATTTATAAAATTTAAAAACACATTAAAAGAAGGACTGCTTGTTTAAAATAATATTATATAATTGATGGTATTCATAAAAGTTTCCTTCAGTTGTGAAACTAAACCTTTGATTTTACAACATCATTCTGTTGGCTGTTTGTGTTCTATTTCAACAGGTAGAGTTTGTGAATGAATTAAAGGGCATGTTTCTCTTACAGCTCCAAGACAATTTGCTTTCAAATTGATTATTGTTTAGAAATAAGACTACTGTGTTGAAATAGAAGTACTGGGAAATGTGTCCCAAAAATCAAGGCAGAGAACAGAAAATTCTGAAAGTAGGGACTATGTTTTTATTCTATCAATAACCTGTCCTCAGCCAGGATTGTGTGAAATACTGTCTCTTCTTTTCACAGTCATAACCATTCCCAGTGGAGACATCACCTTGACTGCTTTGGTACTTTTGAGTTTTATGTTTTATCATCATCAGTAAGGGGGAGAAAAGGTTCTGTAACAGAGTACTAAACAGAAGCTCTGTCAAATTTAACTTTTTCTATTTAATTTTTAAAGTTACATAATACTTAATACATTCAAAAAAATGTGTGCAACTTCTGCATAGCATGTAAAACAAAATTAAATGCACATTTTTTAAAATTTTTTTATTTTTGTTTTGTTTTGTTTTTTTTTTTGAGACAGGGTCTCACTCTGTTGTGTGGGCT
>NW_012148163.1:1330078-1331609 GCF_000956105.1 Propithecus coquereli | reverse complement strand
TTAGAAACCTCTATGTTATGCTGTTTTCCATAATGGCCGTACCAATTTACATCCCCACAGATAGTAAGCAGAAATTCCCTTTCTGTACACCCTTGCTAACATTTGTTATCTTTTGACTTTTTGATAATAACTGTCCTAACTGGTATGAAGTGGTATTTCATAGTGGTTTTGATTTGCATTTCACTGATGATTAATGATGTTGAGTACCTTTTCACATACCTTTTGGCAGTTTTTATGTCTTCTTCTGAGAAATACCTGTTCAGATCTTTTGCCCAATTTTAAATTGGGCTATTTGTTTTTCTGCTATTGAGTTGTATTAGTTCTTTATGAATTTGAATATTAACCCTTTATTAGATATATCCCTTGCAAATATTTTTTCCCAGTCTGTAAACTGTTGTTTCAGTTGATTGTTTCCTTTGCTATGCAGAAGCTTTTTAATTTGATGTAGTCCCATTTATTTTTTTTTTGCCTTTGTGGTTTGAAATTTTGGTATGCTATCCCAAAAATTTATTACCAAGGCCAACATCCAGGGGATTTTCACCTCTGTTCTCTCAGAATTTAATCCAAACATACACTGTCAACTGATTTTTGACAAGGGCATCAATATAACAGAATAGGGAAAGGATAATCTTTCAATAAATGGTGCTGGGAAAACTGGAGTTTCAATGTAAGAGAATGAAATTGGACTCTTATGTCATACACAAAAATCAACTCAAAATGGATAAAAGACTTAAATATAAGACCAGAAACTATGTTATCTCTTTTTATATGAGTTTACAGCCTTCTAATTTGTTTTTTTCCAATTCTTAGTTGAAATATTATATGCATACAAGGGAATGCACAGTTTTTAAGAGGATGGTTTGATGAGTTTTGATAGAAGTATGCCTATACTTCCAACAAAATATAGAACATTTTGTCACCCCAGATGTTTCCTTCATGACACTTCCCAGCCAGTCCAACTCTAGGCTTCTTTTCTCAACAGGCAACCTCTCTTAAGAATTATAACACCATATCTTATTTTTGCCACTAGAATTTTGTGATAATGGAATCTAAAGATGTACTTTTTTTATCTGACTACTTTCACTCAAATGTTTGTGAGATACATTCATATTGTGTCAATCAGTGACTAATTCTTTTCTATTTATGTATAAACTTATTTATCTATTCTCCTAGGATGGGCACTGGTTTATTTCTAGTTTAATGGTGATTGTGAATAAAATGTCATGAGCATTCTTGTGCAAGTTGTTTTGTGAACATATGTTTTTATTTCTCTTGGATAAATATGTAGCAGTAATATTGCTAAGTCATAGTGGAGCTCTATGTTTAACTTCATAAATAACTGCCCATCTTCTTTCAAAGTAGCTGTCAACAGTGATTGCTCCAATAATTTCACACCTTCATCAACATTTGGCATTAGTCTTCTTTTAGTTTTAGCCATTCTGGGGCCTGTGCATGTGTGTGAGTGTGTGTTATTATTGATGTGAAGGAGTTCTTTATAGATTCTAGATACTAGTTATTTTTCAGATATATA
>NW_012148163.1:1328954-1330028 GCF_000956105.1 Propithecus coquereli | reverse complement strand
CCACAGTCCACTGCCCACTGACCCCAGCCCATTGCACAGTCCAGAGCTTTCAATTGAACTACATTGTTTTTACCTGAAGACTAAAATTGTCAACAAGATCAATAAATACCTGAATATATTTTTCTACATCTCCCCTCCAGTTCCATTCCTCACCCCTCCAAAGTGAATTACTTTTCATTTATCAAACTTGTCATGCTCTTGGGGTTTCCTCACATGTTTTTCTTTGCTAGGGATGTTCCCATTGGCACCATCCTCTCCTGTCCCTGCCCCAACTTCCCATACATCACATCTCAGCTTAAATGCTGTTTTTGGGGAAAGGTTTCCTAATGACTCCAGTTATAGATTCCTGTGGAATCCTAAACTTCTCCTAGCACAGTGCTTGGCACATCATTGTCATCTGATACATATTTGTTGATTAAGTGAGGTATAAAAATTTTTCTTTGTCATGTTCTTCTGATTCTTTCCCGTTTCTCTAGGTGTTAGTTCTTTTCCCTTCATTCTTACTTTCTCTTCTAAATAAAAATGTCCTTCAAGTTTCTTTCCTGGGCTTGCCTTTCTTCTCCTCCCTTAGTAATTTCATGACCTTAAGTGGCGCCCTCTATGTAGAAAATTACTAGGCATATACTTTCAATTTCAGTTTCTCTCAGTGCCTACCCCTACGTGACTGTTAGGTTTCTCCATTTGGAGGTCACCTCAAATTGAATATATCCTACATTTTCCTCTAAAACTTTTGTTTCTATATTCCATAATTTTGTTAGTGGCACACTATCTTTCCAACCATCTGTGTATAAATTATATTTTGATCATTACTTTACCTTCGTATCCACCCAATTCAATAAATTGTCAAGTCTTATTGAGGATGTGACCTCAGTTTCTCATGTGATATCCTCTTTTTTTTCCTCTGTGTCCAGCAGTCTACTTTATGTTCCCGTTTCATTTACTACCCTTACACCAAACAACCTCTAACAGGCTCCCCATCTTTAGTTTTCCACTACTCTACTGCCTCCACTGCATCTTTTCCAAATGTTTCTTCTTTTTATGGAGCTTGTTTATGTCCCTGCCTTTTTTCATGCC
>NW_012148163.1:1326428-1327577 GCF_000956105.1 Propithecus coquereli | reverse complement strand
ACCAGTGTGATTCTCCCTAATTTCTTTCCTTAGTAAGTGATTTATTTGATTATTATAAGTAAATGATAAATCAACATAGTATTGACTTTGGCATTCGTTTAGAAAGAAGTACCCCTTTTAAAAATGGGTCATAGATTGGAGGTCTGGAATAGTTTTGTGTGTGGGGGTGTTTTTTTTTTCCTTTTTTGCCTTACTTTTTTTTTCATTGTTAAGTTTTGAAAACCCATAACTCCTCAATTATTCTTGGTGCAAATCATCCCTTTACTTGACCTTAAAACAGAAATTCTATTGATTTTGTTTCCTAGTTCAATTTTGTGGGGAAATTGCTTGGACCAAGAGGAAACTCCTTGAAGAGGCTACAGGAAGAAACAGGTGCTAAAATGTCTATCCTGGGAAAAGGATCAATGAGAGATAAAGCAAAGGTACTGAACTTTGAATTTGATATTTAACGCATACAGGAGGTTACCTGTTATACTGATGGTCAAATTTACAAGCACACATGACCTGCTCTTTCATCATTTCCTATGATTTTCACCTGCTGGGACTACCCTGTGTCACTTTCTGATGTCTCCTTTGTCTACCTAAAAATCAATTATTGGTCCCCTTCCTTTTGGTCAGAACATATATTCTGTATTTTCATTCGCTATAGTACTTTTTGTAGCTTGCTATCAAATCTTTTCACTTTTTCTGCATCCTCTGTAGGATGTTTCTATAAGTCTGTGTTCATTTTCTTCAATTCCCTGGCTGGTTCCTTTTTCTTTCTTCTATCATATCACCTAATCACATCTATTGTATCATTATCTCTCTGCTCTATTTCACTTTGATCCTCTTACCTGAAGCAATTTCAAATGCTTATCTGCAAATCTAAAAGAATACTGCCTATTCCCTGAAATGTTTCAATGATATTAAACAACTCGCTTGACCCCCAAAAGAACAGTAAGCTAAGAAATATATCAAGTTTGATGTTGGCGATGATTTATTTCACATCTGAACTGCATCATTTCCCATTTTATAAAATGATAGCAATTTTCTATGTGTTAGAATTCAATGTTTGGGAGAAATAACTATTTGTAGAGATTTATTCATAAAGGATCTTTGAAAATTCACTGTGAAAGGGTGGATGTGTATGGTAGTATCATTTAACCAGCC
>NW_012148163.1:1321080-1323998 GCF_000956105.1 Propithecus coquereli | reverse complement strand
TTTTTTTTTTTGAGACAAAATCTCACTCTGTCACCCTGGCTAGAGTGCAGTGGCGACATCATAGCTCACTGTAACCTCCAACTCCTGGGCTCAAGCGATCCTTCTGCCTCAGCCTCCCCAGGAGTTGGGACGATAGGTGCATGCCACCACGCCCAGCTAATTTTTTCTATTTTTAGTAGAGACGGGGTCTTGCTCTTCCTCAGGCTGGTCTCGAACTCCTGAGCCCAAGCAATCCTCCCACCTTGGCCTCCCAGAATGCTAGGATTACAGGCATGAGCCACCACACCCAGCCTAAAAGGAGATAGTTGTCTAAGTCAGGAAAAAATAATTAATCAAAAATATTTATTTCACATCTGCTGTGTACTCAAGAGTGGTTTCTGTATCATGCTCTATGGAAAGTATTAGACACGACCCTTCCAAACCTTGTAATTGAATTAAACATCCCAACTTGCATAACATTTTTTTTTTTAAATAACAAGCTCATTTAGTTTTGTTTTTGTAGACCTAGTAAGACTTCTTAATCCTTAAAGAGGAAAATATGAAGTTTTAAGATTTGTTCCCAGATTATTATAAAATTAACTGCATAATAGTTTTAACAGTGTCTGAGATGTCCTGTGGTATCTAGTGGTGTAAGAAGATTCAATAAGTTTGAAGTTTTCATTTTCTTTTTTGTTTTGGGGGAAACATTCCTCTTTGTTTAATTAAAGCTAGCCAACAACTCTGTAAGCAAAAAAGAAAACAAAAGTAAAACCAAAATAAAGCGTAGTAACATCCAAGCTAACACCAGCAGCAAAGTCCTACTGTATAGTCATGATTTCTTTCCCATATTGATCAGATCCCAGAAAATATGAACTCACATTCTACCTAAGACCACCTAGGAATGCTTGAACAGAAGCTGAATTTTAAATTGTGAGGATAAAAGGTAGTCTTAAATAAATCTAGAAATAAAATATACAATATGTATATAATATTTCAATATACCTCAAGAAATTAACTGACAGTTCAGAAATTTCTTAAAAGTCTAAGTCCTTCATGTACCGTATGGCCAGCTGGTTCTAAATAACCACCAGCTGCGGCTTCACTGACAGTGGCTTCTGAGCAACCTTCAGGGTAACTTAGTGTAGCTTCAGAGACAGTGTTGCTATTTTTAGTGGTGCTGATGGCAAAGATTGGTGAGGGAAAACGGAGGAAGCAATGGCTCTACAGGCTTATCTTTGAAAAAGATGAGAAATAAACATCATCATCAAGAAAAAAGGTTAGAGAGGTTAGAGAAAATCAGACAATGGCTGAGCATACCCAGGCAAGAGTGAGGAAGTAGGAAAGCATGAAAGCAAAATTTCTTTCAGACTCACCATTGTCCTTAAATGTAAATTACACATGGCCATGTTGCAAATAAATTAAGTTGTAATGCAAGGTATTTTGGCATTTCTGTTAATAAGCTTGGTTGAAATTATGGAATGTGGTCTTAAAACATGCTAATGATTATATGTTAAAAGTAAAGTGCTGTTTGGTGGATTTTTATTTGGAAACGTGTGATAATTTCCAAGGCAAGTTTTTCTGTCTTTGATGTGCTGGTAACATGTGCAGTTTATATTTTATAATGTATCTTCTGTATGTGGTGATGGCTACTTTTGTCAATCCTTTCTGATTTCATGGCAAATTGATTTTCATCAATAATAATGTCAATGAAAACCTTCAAAGAGCTGCGGCTGCCTGGTGGGCAATAGGAGTGTGAACCCAGCACCAGCCATCCTCTCATTTGGCTTCTGGGCTCTGCCTAACATCAAACAGCATGATGATGGTCTCTCAGATCCTGAAGGGGCAAAGCCATGCTTGCTGCTTGTCAGTCAGGCTGCGTTTGGTTACATAGATTCCCTGCTTCAACTCTTTAATATCTCGAACACCAAAGCAATTTGTAATCCTACAGAATCAAGTTGTTTCGACTTTAATTAAAGCTGTACCCCTAATAAACTGCACAAGAGATCAACAATATTTCTTTTTTAAACTTTCCTTCTCCAAAAAAGAATGCCTAGTTCATTTTGACTTCCAGCAGAGTTGGAGGAATAAGCATAATAATTTGCTTAAGTATCATTTGAATTTATGAAGCACAGGAGAGTATTATAAAATACGGATAGTTGGGATTTTATTTTTCTTTGATTCACTGCATTGCTTTGTCTAATCTGAGTTGTAAAGAGTTAGGGTAACAGAATGAAAGGTCCCACGTGAACGGTAGTGCATGTGATAAGGAACATTGTATTACAAATATGTATGTGGGAGTACAATGAAACCTATATTGTGATGTTGAACCAATAAATTAATTCAATTTGTGTTATATTTGGACTCTTAAGTGACCAAATAATTAAAATAACCAGGTTTGAGTTAAAGAATGAAATATATCATCATATTTGTGAGATAATTTTTCACATTAGCATCTTTATCTTTTTTAGCTATGAATAATTTGTCATTCACTGTATTGTGCTATGACCTTAGAATGAAAAAAAAAAGCCAACAAGCTATCCTGGCTTAATTTCTTTATAAACTGCAATAATAGAGTGTGAGGTAGCAATATTTTACGTATTGTGAATCAAAGTTATATATTATCTTAAATCATTAATTTTTCTAGTCTGATTTTATTCACATCTAGAAAAATTCATTTTAATTTTTGTAGTTAAGACCTACTGCTTGAATACTTTCAGGGACCTAATATTGCAGCCCTAAACCAAGGTTTATATACAGAAAATATTTTTTTTTAATTCTGTTGGTATAGTAGCTTTTCCTCCATTGTCAGTTGTCCCTAATTATTTGGAAAACATCCTTATTTCACAAGAAGAGAGACATGAGGGAATCACAGAATCAAGATCTCTCTCACCATATTGCAAGAAATTTTTATTTATTAAGCTATTAAAAATAGAATGTAT
>NW_012148163.1:1320051-1321030 GCF_000956105.1 Propithecus coquereli | reverse complement strand
GTGATCAGGTAGAACAGTAGATAATGGGAAGGAATCAGCAGACACAGATCAGAAATAAGAGAGAGAAAGCCAAATGTGAAGGCTCTGAGGGAGAATCTATATCTTTAACTATAACCATATCTATATCTATAACCATTAAATATTATGACAACTGTAGCCATATCTTTGTTTAATAACCATATTTATTTGCCTTTGGCTACTACCTGATTTCTTAGCTCATCTTTGTAGTAAAACTCACTGAAATGTCATTTGCAATCACTGGCTTTCCTCCATTCTTTAATTGTTTTCCTCCTTAGCCTCCATAACTGGGTCTTCTTCCTCTTCCAGACCTCCAAGTCCAGGCTTAGTCTTTAGACTTCTTTTTTCCCTTCATGATCTCATACCACCTGTGTGCTCTAATCCTAAAATTTATGTGCAGGCCCAAATCTCTCCTTTAAGTTCTAGATTCTAAATTCATATATTTACCTACTCAACTTGTCAATGTGGATGTCTAACAGGCATTGAAACATAATGTCCAAACACACACACACACACACACACACACACACACACACACACATACCTACACATACACAAATACATGTATGTATGTATGTAGACAAAGACTCTCTCTCCTTGACCAAACTTTAGTCAGGCTCTTCTAAGAACTCTTCTCAACTAGACCTGACTGTCCAAAGATTGAATGTATTTGTTTAAAGTTTATATCCGCAAGCATTAAGGAGTTCAATTGTTTTTCACATTTCATTCAATAGAAAAAATAAATGACTGAAGCATTATGAGGCACTCCTTGTGCATTAATGAAGCCTGGGTCAGTGATCTCTTCTGTGGTCCCGTAGTCAGACAACTTTGCAGAAAACAGTGTTCAATAAATTTGTTTGGTTCACCTTTTAGGGCATGATAATACAGATTGCCTTACCACTTTGGGCATTCTGTTCAGATGCTGCACAATGTATCCCTTAAATTTGATCTTTACCTCATG
>NW_012148163.1:1306089-1307936 GCF_000956105.1 Propithecus coquereli | reverse complement strand
ATGTTTATCAAGAAAGCTAAATAATAATATTTAATCTCTTAGAAAAGCCTTTGATGAAAAGGTTGTTGTTGTTATTATTTGTATGTTTTTAGAAAGATGCTATTAAATGTTTGTTTTAAAGAGTTGAAACCTGACCCCAATATAAGCCATGACCTTTGAAGAGAAACTTGGACAAGTTGTTCTAGCACAGCTTGGGGGATTTGGGGCCACAGTAAAGAGGATAATGGGCCCAGAGTGGGAATGCTGAAGAGAAAAGTCCTGCATTTAGCTCAAGTGCATCATCAGCACTAATTTAGATTCTGAATTTCATTAGTTGCAGTGATTTTTATTTGACTTAGTATTCTGTTTTCTTATTAGTTTTTTAACTTCATTGGCCATTCAAAATTTGAGTGGTAGTCTAGCTTTATCAGGCATCAATATCTGAATCCTTGCTTACTTGAATAGAGTTGTCATGAATACATGAAAATTTGTTTGGGCTCTTGACAACTATTGTTAAACAGCAGAAAATTCTGGTTTCTGGCTATAGTTAATGATGCTAAACAGAGCCTAAAGAAAGACAAAAACAAACAAACAAACAAACAAAACCCCCAAAACACAAGCTTCCCAATCTAATGAATAACAATATTTGAAGTTCACTTTTAATTGTTTTCTGAGTTTATAGGTTCACCGAGTGTGAAGTCAAGAAGACTGAGGAAAATGAAATGCCCAGGATACAAATGAAAATCTATATGTTTTGCTATAAGCACAATTGATTGTACCTCTTGATTTTTTGCAGTAGGACAGTGTTTTGTGCATTTCCAGGGATGCTATTCACAAGGCATTCTATGTGAACCATGCCCCCAAGCTGTGGCACTGTGGCAATTAAGCTAGTTGCAGGAGAAAGCATACCAAATGCCCATAAAGGAAACACATTTATGTATTTTTTTCTTAATATCTAAATATTAGAAATCACTGAGAATCCTCATCAATATAAAAATAAGTAGTCCTTACTTTTAAAATGTTATCTGCAAAGAAATTTACTCTTTGTATATTTTGTGCAAACTCAGCATTTTGTTTTAATTTTGAAAATACCATTATTAAATTTCTTTGCTTTTTTGGTCAGGGTTTTGAGATGGACAGTAAACAGCTATGCCAGTATTCTTGCTTGTGGTTTATCCCAGATAAGGAATCCTCAGCTATAGGTATATAATTGCTAGCATCTACAATTCTAGAATCACTATGGGGTTAAAAAAAAAGAAAGCAAATAAAATGTGGGCCTTGATTTAAAGAATTCGGAATATCTCCAGAAGCTTTAATGTTCACATTTCTAAGCTTAGCATGCCCTCTATTTGCTACTTCCTCTTCCTCAATAGTGAGCTTTCTGTTTGTTCTTTCTTTTGTATGTTTTGCAGTATTTTATTTCTGCCATTAAGCGCTTTTATGGAATGTTTTCCTCAATCTTAATTTTTTTCCTTCCATCTTAAAAAATTTTTTAAGTTAAATAATTAAAAATCAGAATTTTTCTCAGAGTTTGAAACATCAAATGCCTCTTATTTTTATTTTCTTGAATGTGCAACGGATGTTTATTTTCTAAGTGACACTACCAATATCAGATTTACTTAAATCAAGGCAGCAGTCACCCCTACCAATCCAGGAGCATAAGTGATGTAGAATAAAATGGTAAGCCGTAAATTGAACGACGTATCCTACCTGTGCTGAGTCAATCTTTTCAGGATTCCAATTCTATAAATTTTCAGGTTAAAAGTTTTATTGACATTTTATTTAATAGCAATAATAATCCAAAGAAAGCATGTAGAAACCTTTATTATGGTTGTTATAATTTGTTTAAAGGAAGATGTCATAATGTA
>NW_012148163.1:1304516-1306039 GCF_000956105.1 Propithecus coquereli | reverse complement strand
TGAGATTCCTGGGCAATTACTAGGAAATATTAAATTATTGAGTGTATAAAACAACCAAAACATAAACATGAAGGCCATTTCAAAAAATCATCTTGCTTTAACTAGGAGATTAACATCAAGTAACCGTAACATTGGAAGAAATAGACTTTCCTAAGTTTTCTCTTGACATTTCTTAAACTACTGCCATCCAAGTTAAATAAGTAGAAAATGGATCCAAATTACTATAAATATTATAAAATTACTTATTGGTTATGGAAGATTGAGTTGAACATGGTTCTTTATCATGATATGGCCTTTATAAAATTGAGTAGTTTAGGTACGACATTTATGAAAATGTTGCTGTCCACCCTCTTTCCTGTTTGTCAAAGATAATGTGCACTTTGGATGGAGAAGGGGAGTAGAGCCCCATGTGCTCGAGATGCCTGAGTCAATAGCCTATACACTGGGATTTAATAGTGCTCTGCATACAGTGGGACACAGGCAGAGAAGCTAGCTCACTACTCTGCAAGATAGCACATCCTCAGTAAAAGACTAGGAGCAGCATGGGCTCTTCTGGAAAATATTTGATTCTGTGAAGCCCAGAGTTTCCTTTTTACAAGGAGAGAATTTCTTCATCCCTGTATAGTTTTATAGGTTAGGAAATTGATCAACGTATGTTTAACTGCACATCTAAAAAAGAATTTCTTTTCACATTGCTATAAATTATTGATTAGGTTGTAAAACAAAAATGCCACTTTAGTATAGATGTTCTCTCTTTAACTATTGGTTTTATTAAAACTGCCAGAGCCAGATCATTACATTTTTCACATCACTTTTATTAAAATATAACTTACATACAATAAAAGCCACCACTTTTAGGCATTTAAATATACACAGTAATGTTCCTATCATCACAAGCAAGATAAAGAATATTTTTTACCTCAAAAATTTCCTTTGGGCCTCTCTCCACCCCCGGTCTCTGGGGTGAGCATTGATCTGCTTTCTGTTATTTTCATCTATCCTTTTTCTAGAATTTCACAAATGGAGTTCTATAGTATATAGACTCAGGCCAGGCGCGGAGGCTCACACCTGTGATCCTAGTACCCTGTGAGGCTGAGGCGGGAGGGTTGCTTGAGGCCAGGAGTTCAAGACCAACCTGGACAAGAGCAAGACCCCAGCTCTATCAAACATAGAAAAAATTATCCTGGTCTAGAGGTGCACACCTGTAGTCCCAAGCTACTTGGAAGGCTGAGGCAGAAGAATCACATGAGCCCAGGAGTTTGAGGTTGCTGTGAGCTATGATGACTCTACAATTTGGATGGAAATGGAGACCATTCTCCTAAGTGTAGTATCTCAAGAATGGAAAAACAAACACCACATGTACTCACTATTAAATTGGAACTAACTGATGAACACACGTGTGCACAGAGGGAAGTAAAACTCAGTGGAAATCAAGCAGGAGGGAGGGAGAGGAGGAGAGGGCAAAAAACTATCTAATGGATACAATGAACACTATTTGGGTGATGGGCACATCTATAGATGTG
>NW_012148163.1:1295350-1297001 GCF_000956105.1 Propithecus coquereli | reverse complement strand
TATAATAAGGAAAACCTGGACTGCAACAATAGTATAGGGAAAAAAAAATATCTGGCTATCTTCTACTAGAAAAAAAAAGATGTGAGAAAATAAAAGAGATCGAGGGCCAACATACAAATTAAAACAAGCCTGGAAAAGAACCACTGCCTCCTTACTTACCTTCCTGAAGAAATTATGCTTTTCACAACAAATCCTATACCAGCTTTTTGTTTTGTTTATTTTACAGAATGCTGCAATACAGGACTCTTCAAGCTTGTTTGATGCTATAAGTGTGCCCATCACTCACATAGTGTACATTGTACTGTTAGGTGTGAACTTACCCATCTCCTTCCCCCGCTTCCCAACAGCTTGGTTTCCATTGAGTTTTACTTCCATCTGTGCACTTGAGTGCTGATCAGTTAGTTCCAATTTAATAATGAGTACATGCGGTGTTTGTTTTTCAGTCTTGTGGTATTTCACTTAGCAGGATGATCTCCAGTTCCATCCAGATTGTTGCAAAAGGTATAAATACATTTTTTATGGCTGAGTAGTACTCCGAGGTGTACATATACCACATTTTATTAATCCACTCATGAATCGATGGGCACTTGGGTTGATTCTGCATCTTTGTGATTATGAATTGTGCTGCAGTACATTTTCTAGTGCAAGTGTCTTTTTGATAAAATGACATTTTTTCATCTGGGCAAATACTCAGTACTGGGATTGCTGGATCAAATGGTAGGCCTACTTTTAGTTCTTTAAGAAATCTCCATACTATTTTGCATAGAGGTTGCACTAGTTTGCAGTCCCACCTAGGGTCTAAGTGTTCCTTTCTCTCCGCCTCCACACCAGTATCTATTGTTTTGGGACTTTTTGATAAAAGCCATTCTCACCAGGGTTAGGTGATATCTCTTTGTGGTTTTGACTTGCATTTCTCTGATGATTAGTGACATTGAGTATTTTTTCATATGTTTATTGGCCATTAATCTATCTTCTTTTGAACAGCTTCTATTCCTGTCTTTTCCTCACTTTTTGATGGTGGTGTTTGATTTTTTCTTGCTGATTTGTTTGAGTACTTTGTAGATTCTGGTTATTAGCCTTTTATTGGATGTATAGCATGCACATATTTTCTCCCATTCAGTAAGTTGTCCCTTTTCTCTGTTGATTGTTTCCTTGGCTATGCAGAAAGCTTTTTAATTTAGTCAAGTTACATTTATTTATTTTTGTTGTTGCTGTGATTGTCCTTGGGATTTTCATAAATTCTTTGCCTAGGCCAATATCCAGAAGAGTTTTTCCAACATTTTCTTCTAGAATTCTCATGGTTTTATGTCTTAGATTTAAGTCTGTTATCCATTTTAAATTAATTTTTTTGAGTGGTGAGAGGTGCCGATCCTGTTTCAGTCTTCTACATGTGGCTATCCAATTTTCCCAACCATTTATTGAATAAGGATTCTTTTTTCCAGTGTATATTGCTGTCTACTTTGTCAAAGATCAGATGATATTGTTAGACAGTTTTATGTCTGCGTTCTCTGTTCTGCTCCATTGGTCTATATCTCTATTTTTGTGCCAGTACCATGCTGCTTTTTTTTACTATAGTCTTATAGTATAGCTTAAAGTCTGGTAAAGTGATGCCTCCAGATTTGTTCCTTTTGCTTAAGGTTGCTTTGGCTAT
>NW_012148163.1:1291824-1295300 GCF_000956105.1 Propithecus coquereli | reverse complement strand
TAATCTGTAGAACGTTTATCTCCATGGCCTATTGCATAGGAATTAAAAATTAATTTCTAAACCTATCTATGCTTCTCAATAATGTTACTTATTCATAAATTTCTTGGAAATTGTAATAAATGGTAGTTTTAGTTTATTCAGTTAGAAAATATGTGATACATTCTGTGGAACAGTTTCATAAGAAGAATGTTAGGTAAATTGAGCATATCCTAAAAGTTGTTTGAAGATTTTGTTTAGTACTATATATCATCCATGTTAAAAAGAAAAAAAAAAAATCTCCCCTCCCACGGATGTCAAGCAATACATGTCACTTGGTCATGTTAATGTTGACAAATAAGTTTTGTTACTATATTCCTAATATTTTATTGTTCCTGTTACTAAAAATGGGTTATGAATTTTTGATATTTTAACATTATTAAAGTACATGCTATTAAAATTATGTTTAGATAATTATACAAAATTTCTAAAATATTATATATGGAACAGTTACCCATACTTAGAGGAATTATAAGATTATTTATGACCACAGTTTACTTTTTCAAGGCTTGTCTAACTCATTGCTTTAAGGATATAATTTGCCAGATCCGAATACACATAAAAGTTTTACCATTGTTTTTTTTTGTCTAAATAATTCAACAGAATTCTAGTCATATATTGAAGAAAGTAAATTCAAGACACAAGTAAAAAATCAGAACTGATATTATCACTTCTCAATCTTAGTTATCTTGAAGACATAACTTTCTATACACTAAGGTAAGGGAGTCTTGTGAATTATTGCATGTATTTACAAGTATATTTTCACATTCTGCCAAATGGATTAGTTGAGAGAGTTGAGCATTAATTTATTTAAGCAGGTTATTTGCTAATGTCTTTAAGAAAACAAATTGCCAGTGACTGTCACTAGCTTATGATATTTCACAAATATACCCACATGCACAAAAATATGCTCTGATATAAAAAGTAAATATAATAAAAATATATGACTGGAAGATTTGCTAAAGATATATGGAAAATGTGAGCATATATGGAAACTAGCAACTTTAGAGTACATATAGATTTTACAGTGCATAGCTAATCATATACTAGCCACAAGGAAATAACATTTACAGAAAGAATAAGTAGAATCCGTATGAAACAAGTAGTTCATTTTCAGGTTAACCAGACAATCAAAAAGGGTCAAATCTGTCAAAATATATGCAGATGACATTTTAAGGTATTGGGTTCTCAAATATTTTCATTGAAATACACTGTACAAAAAAAGAATTAATAATAGCCTTAAGTCTTATTCGGATTTATGTCTTGGTCAGCTTGATATTTTTTTGAAATTTGCAGTTTTGTACAGTTTTTTAAAATAAAATATACATTCCATTTTGAAAAAAAAAAAACTTCTATTTCTTCTCTACTATGTTACTATTCTCAATACTTCACTTCTGACTCCACATGTGTGAGGCTTTTTTTTTTCTCTGTATCAGTAGATTCCCATAGATTCTCTAACAAGAGCTGGGTGTCCTACAGATTAACTCAGTTCTGACACTAAATCCCTGGAGTTAGCACAGATCCCACAGGGTAAGTAAGGGCTCAGTCCCACAAGACTGTCTCTAATTTCCTCATTTCAGACATCAATCAGAAGTGGTGGGTCTCCATGTTACCCACAATTTTTGTCTGAGTTGACTACAAATTAGAGGTTCCCACAACCACCTCTTCAGGTTTGTTCATTTGCTAGAATAACTCACAGGACTCAAAAGAACAGTTTACTTTCTAGATTACTCGTTTGTTGTAAAAGGACCTAACTCAGGAACAGCAAGATGAAAGACACACATAGGGCAAGGTATGGGAAAGAGGCATGCAGTTTCCACGCCCTCTCCTGGCAGGCCACCCTCCCAACACCTCCATATGTTTGACAACCTGAAAGCTTTCCAAACCTCATCAGTTTGGGTTTTTATGGGGGTTTCATTTCACAAGCATGATTTATTAAATCATTGGCCATTGATGATTAATATTCAACTCCCTTCCCCTACCTCACACCAGAGGTTAGGGAAATGGGACTGCAAGTTCCAACCCTCTGATCACATGATAGGTTCCCCTGACAATCAGACTCCCTTCTTTAGGGTCTTTCCAAAAGTCACCCCGTTAACATAAACTCTGGTGTGAATAAAAGGGACTTCTTATAAATATTATAATGAATACTCTCTTTCCCCCTTCTCAACAGGAGAAGGAAGAAACAAAAAAATGAATAAATAAATAAATAAATAAATACTCCTTTCACCTTTTGGAGCTCTCTGCTAAAAACTGAAGACAAGAAAGAAGATCAAATACATATTTCTTATTATTTCACAGTCTTACACATATGCCTTCATATTTCTCTGATTATTGAATGTTTAACCCTATAAAAATATACAACTGTTATGTACCCATAATTGAAAATAAAAAAAAATTAGAAAAATGCAATTGGCATTGAGAAATAAAGTTTATATTTTCTATGATTTTATGAACTTTATAATGATAATGTTCCTCTATACATTCTCTATACAAACCACTGCAAATCCAGCCGTGTTCCCTCGCTCCATTCAAATTACAGTAGAAAAAAGTATTTAATGGAAAATTTATTTCCAAAGTGAATACTTATTTCTTAAGTTCCATAGGTGGATATAGAATACAGACAAAGAACATCCATCATATATACAATAGGATTTCTCAAAAAAGAAGAAAGAAACAAGAATAAAAAGCCATAATAGAATAAAATTTTCCTGGTACAAAAAAGCAAGACTGGAAACTACATACAAAATATTTACCATGTACCTAGGACTATTGACAATAAAATCTTAGACATATACTAGTAAAAAATGAGACAAAAAAATGTCTTTGTGCATGCAGGCAAAAATACCAGGTCACTTATAAGTGGACAAAAAAACAAAACAAAACAAAAAAATGACTTTTGCAAATGATAAGCAAGTAACTTATACAACATACTTAAGACAATATACCGTGAACCAGGATTTTTTTATTGAGCCATACTAACCTTTATATATAAAAGCCTCAGGTCCCATTTAAAAATTAAGGAAATATTGTTCTTATGAGTCCTTTTTGTGTAATTTTCTGCAGAGATCAAATGTAATAGGCTTATTGAGTCATCCCCATGGCATACTGCTAAGTGGGGAAAGTATGTATAGAATTCTGTCATTTATATAAGAGAAGGGAAGCATAAATATAAATAAGTAAATGGACATTTTGAGCTTGAAGCACCTTGTCATAATAGATGTTAATAAATCTATTTACTTCAGAATTAAGTTCATAGGTCTCATGAGCTAACTTGAAGTAGCTCCCTCTGTTTAAAGACAGGACAATTTGCACACCAATAAGGAAAACAATTCCATTGAATTAAAACACAACAAATATTTTTAACTCTATGATAGAAGCATACAGTGCCACCTATGAAAAATACTTAGTAAAAAGTTGAATCTGATTTTTATCAAGTC
>NW_012148163.1:1291321-1291774 GCF_000956105.1 Propithecus coquereli | reverse complement strand
AGACAGTTTTACCAAATTGATTCATGAAGTGTCTAATATTTCCATGTAATTAGCAGTGGCATTTTCAAACTCTATAACCAAGAGGAAAATTTAACCTTCTCTGAAGAATTGCACACTCTGGGGTTGATACTTCAGAAAATTATATTGTTCTTAGGGAGTATTCACCAAAGAATTATATCAGACTTTGAACAGATGCTGTAAGATCCCTGTCTTATTACTGGTGCACCAGAGTGGTGATATTAGAAATCTCCATCTTCTCCCTCGCATCTGATGTTAAAGCAGATTTCCCATTTCTCAGCTCTGACAGTTTAGTGGTAAATCTCTTGTGGCTGTTCCAAAAAAGTTCTGCTTTCTCTTCTCTTTTCTCCTCTACTATAAAATTGAAGTCTAGTCATTAAGTTTAATGTATGTCTTTTTGTATTGAGTGTATAAAACAACCAAAACATAAACATG
>NW_012148163.1:1287905-1291271 GCF_000956105.1 Propithecus coquereli | reverse complement strand
TTGTAACCTGAGACTTTGCTGAATTTATTTATTAATTCCATTATTCTCTTGGTGAATTCTTTGGGTTTTCTAGATATAAGATCATATCATCAGCAAAGAGCAATAGTTTGACCTCCTTTTTCCCCATTTGGATGCTCTTAATTTCCTTCTCTTGTCTGATTTCTCTGGCTAAGACTTCCAGCACTACATTGAATAGAAGTGGTAACAGTAGATGTCCTTGTCTTGTTCCAGTTCTGAGTGAGAATGCTTTAAACTGTTGTCCATCCAATATGATGTTGTCTGTGGGCTTGTCCTATTTGGTTTTTATAATTTTGTGGTATGTTCCATCTATGCCTATTTTGTTAAGAGTTTTTATCATAAAAGGGTGCTCAATTTTGTTGAATGCTTTGCATTTTTGAGATGATCATATGATCTTTGTTTTTGCTTCTTTATGTTGTGTGAATCACATTTATGGATTTATGTATGTTGAACCATCCTTGCATCCCTGGGATGAAGCCCACTTGGTCTTGGTGGATTTTTTTTTTTTTTTTGATGGACTGTTGAATTAGGTTTGCTAGAATTTTATTGAGGATTTTTGCATCTATATTCCTAAAGTATATTGTTCTATAGTTTTTCTTTTTTTGTTGTGTCATTTTCTAGCTTAGGTATCAAGGTGATACTGGCTTCATAGAAGGAGTTGGGGAGGATTCCTTCCTTCTTAATGTTACAAAATAATTTCTGCAGTTTGGGTACAAATTCTTCTTTGTAGGTCTGATAAAATTCAGCTTTGAAACCATCTGATCAGGAACTTTTTTCTTGGAAGATTTTTTTATTGCTGCTTCAATTTTGTTGCTCGTAATTGGTCAATTCAGGAATTCTATATCTTCCTGATTGAGTCTTGGAAGGTTGTGTGTTTCTAGGAAATTGTCCATTTCCTCAACATTTTTGAGTTTATGTGCATAGAGATTTTTATAGTATTCATAGATGATATTTTATATTTTCATGGTATCAGTTGTAATATCACTTTTTTATTTATGATTGAGCTTCTTTGGGTCCTTTATTTTCTGTGTCTGGTTTATCTAGTGAGAGGTCTTTCAGTTTTGTTTCTTTTCAAAGAAACAACTCTTTGTTTCATTAATCACCTGTATTTTTGTTGTTGTTGTTGTTGTTTTTGATTTCATTTCATTCTGCTTTGGCCTTAGTTGTTTCTTTTCTTCTGCTAGGTTTGGGCTTGGTTTGCTCTTCCTTTTCTAGTTCCTTGAGACTATTCATTAAATTGTTGATTTGTGATCTTTCTGTCTTTTTGATGTTGGCATTTAAGGATATGAATTTTCCCCTTATGACTGCTTTTGCTGAATTGCACAGATTTTGATAACTTGTCTTTCCTTTGTCATTTAGTTCAATGAATCTTTTGATATCTGCCTTGCTTTCCTCCTTAACCCAATAATCATGCAGCAGTAGGTTGTTTAATTTCCAAGACATTGTGTAGAATTGAGTGTTTCTGTTGGACTTGATTTCTAATTTTATTCCACTATTCTCTGAGAAGATACATGGTATAATTTTTATTTTTAGTGTGTCTTGAGATGTGTTTTGTAGTATAAGATGTGATCAATCTTAGATAATGTTCCATGTGCTGATGAGAGGAATATATATTCAGTACTTTTGGGGTAGAATGTTCTGTAAATATTTGTTAGGCCCATTTTATCTAGAGTCCCATTTAAGTCCATTGTATCTTTATTTATTTTCTGGTTGGAGGATCTGTCCAGTTCTGTCAGTATTTATCAATTTGTTTACATCTAGTAGGGTTTGCTTTATGAATCTGAGTGTACCTGCATTAGGTACATAACTATTTAGGATTGTTATGTCTTTTTGATGAAATGCTCCCTTTACCATTATTAAATAACCATCTTTTTCTTTCTTTACTAATGTTGATTTGATGTCTATGTTATCTGATGTGAGAATGGCTATACGTGCTTTCTTTTGATTTCCATTTGCATGGAATATTTTTTCCATCCCTTCACCTTGAGTCTGAATGAGTCCTTGTGAGTTAGATGTGTTTCCTGGAGACAGCAGATACTTGGCTTGTATATTTTTTATCAATTCTACCAACCTATGTCTCTTGGGTGGGTAATTCAAGCGGTTCATGTTTATTGAAAGAATTGATAAGTGGGATGCATTTTTGTTTATCCTGTTGGGTGGAACCTTATTGCTTTGTTTTACCTCTTGAGTCATTATTTTATATGGACTCTGAACTTTGGCTTTTGGGTGATTTTACACTGTTAGGTTTCTATTGTGCTGATCAATGTATGATGCAGATGTGAGCACTTCCTTCAGGGCAGGTCTGGTCTTGACAAATTCCCTCAGTGTTTGCTTGTGTGAAAAAGTCTTTATTTTTCCCTCATATAAGAAACTTAATTTTGAAGAATACAAAATTCTAGGCTGTTTTTCTGTTTATTCTGTTTAAGAAGACTGAAGATGGGGCCCAAATCCCTTCTGACTTGTAAGGTTTCAGTTGAGAAGTCTGCAGTTAGCCTAATAGGTTTTCCATTGTATGTTATCTGATGTTTTTGCCTTATGGCCCACAGGAATTCATCCTTTGTGTTAACTTTGAGTAGTCTGATGACTATGTGTCATGGTGATTGCTTCTTTGTGATGAACCTCCCAGGTGTTCATTGAATTTCTTGTACCTTAATATCTAAATTTCTAGCAAGACCAGGGAAGCTTTTTTTCAATTAGTCCCTCAAATAGGTTTTTCAACCCTTGTGTGTTTTCTTCTTCACTTTCAGAGATGCCTATAATTTTTATGTTTGGCATCTTCACATAATCCTATATTTCCTATAAGCTTTGTTCCTTCCTCTTCATTCTCTGTTCTTTGTCTTTGACTTACTTGTTTAATTCAAAGGTGCTGTTTTAATTAAGCATTCATTTTCAAACACTAAAGAGCTCTTACAATATGTATTAAATATTTTTTTGTTTTTGTTAAGACTATTACATTTAAATAGTTTTTGAAGACAATCCAGATTCAGCAAAAGCAAACTGCCATTGTTTGTCTTTAATTGGGGGATGGGAAGGAAAAGAGGGCATTTTCCACATATTTTCTTTTTTATCTTTGCATTTTTTATATATAATAGTTTGCATTTTGTTATTTACTACCTTGAGTACTTTCAGGAAGAATGAATTAAGTATTCAGGGTGAGTGAGTTGGGTATAATATCTGAAGTTTACAGCTATGGAAAGAGGAAAAAAATATATGATGTTTTAATTTGACTGTGGAAGATGATGGTTGTATGTTTCTAACTTGCATGTGTTTCCATCTTTGTGGTAAGATGCTTTAATAAATTTCTTAATTTTTTAATAAAGAAAAAATATAAAACAAGCACAATGCATG
>NW_012148163.1:1286516-1287789 GCF_000956105.1 Propithecus coquereli | reverse complement strand
TTTAACCTTAAAATAGGTAATCAGACAATTTCTAATTTTAAAAGTAATAAGATATTCCTCCAACAGGTGGAAAGACATCAGTACCTTTAAATTTCCCTTAATGGAATCTTAAAGTTAGGATGAGGAAGCTAGCAAGCAAATAATAGTATTAGATTTGAGAAAACAGTGATTGAAGGAAACATGCAAAATTGAAAACTAATGTTCTAAGATAATAAAATGTAAATCACCAAAATTAACATAGTATTTTTAGAAGAATTATGTGCCAAATCCAAATTATCTCTTTGGATGAGAAACTGTGGTAAACACCTATCAAAATTAAATTCCATTTACATTAAGTACGTGAATTTATTTGCAAATTTAGAGAAATTTACTATTTGTTAAAGTGATTTCCTTCCAATTTTTAGATATTGAAATAATTTTTAATACTTTTTAGTTTAATGGCTGTTGTTCTGGATGTTTTGCATGTAGACAAATGGAGAGAGATTATTCTGAATTATTTGTATTTTCTACGTATCCCAGGTTTCTGTTTGTTGTGTTATTGGTACTCATGAGGTCATGATAAATATTTTTGATATACTTTAATGTGTTACTGTTGCAAGAAATTTTGCAATGCCATGACAGAGACAGCACTTTCATTAAATTAATTTTCAGGATTACAATTAAATGAAATGATGAAAAATAAAAGCTAAAGCAGCAATTTCTAAGAGCCCAGAGAAATGATGTTTCTTGATAAACAATTCAAGAAGCTAGATAAATAAAATCATTTTGTTTATATTATCAACATTAAAAATTGATGATTTTTTAAGAAAGATTGATAACTCTGTAAATTGTTTTATTTTGATAAATTGCTCTAGTAATATTTTGCCTTCAACATGTATCTATCATGAATCATTTTCATTTTAAAGTTAAGACTATAAATAGGTTTAGATATGGAAAAACCGCAATAATTTATGGTTTCACGAAAAATAAAATTTTAAAACAATTTTACAATCTGTGCTTCAGCTACCTTGCATGTACTTGGCAACAGAATAGAAAATAATGTTATAAAAAAGCTGAAATTAATTATTTCCCAAGTAAGTGTTGTAAAAATAGTGTTAATAAATTATTAAATCATATTCATTTTGTTCTGCTTTATCTCTGCCTTAAGATTTAGTTCATTTGTGTATTACAGTCACAAGTCATTACTTACTTACTACAGTAATATTTAATTAGGTGCATAGACCTTAAGAGTTACATGGGGTGATCAATGAATGAAGTGGAAAGTAAATATTAT
>NW_012148163.1:1237819-1285841 GCF_000956105.1 Propithecus coquereli | reverse complement strand
GTTCTCACTGTCAAGTCTTTATTGTTTTGTAATGAATCCACACAAATATGTAAGCACATGCCCAGATTGTTTCCTGAGGTAGACAGAAGTCGTTTGGTAAATTAATGTTTTTTTAAAAAAAAAATCTGACATATATTTTAATAAACTCAGTTTTTATGGGTCTTTCTCACACATGGATTAGTATGTATTTCAAAAATATGTTCTCCTAATCTTACTTAGACCTCTAGGCTTATGATGAAACTTAAAACACTTATTTTTAAGACATTGCATTTTTTCTTTCCCACATTCCAAGTTAAGCATACTCCAAATTTTCTAACAATATGAAGCCTGCTTTTTTGTCCAAGGTTTTAAAGATTTAGTATCTTTCACTTACATTAATTTTGATGATAGCTTCATGCTACTTCAATTCAAAAGCTGCTGCCAGTTTCTTACACCTACTAACATGTTTTTACTAACATGTGACATAGAAAAATAGTGGAAAACAACAAAAATGAAAGAACTTGACTCTTGCAACGAATCAAATATTAACTCAAAAGAGAAAAAATTATACTATGCACACATTATTGGACAATTACATTGATGAGAATCTAGAAATTTCTTGAAGTTGATTTTCTATTGAAGTTTGAATGTTTATGGTGAGTTAGAAATTAGAAGCTGAGGTAATAACCCAAAGGGGAAGATCATAAATATCAGGAAGATGAAATGAACAATATTAAAGATTCTAATGAAAATTAGGAATGATTATAAAACATCATATAAATAATTATCTTGTCTTCATAAACTTAGCTGTCTTTTTGGATATAGGACACAATTTTCCCAGAACTTCTTAGCCTAGTAAGGTGACCAATACAGTATGTTAACCTGTGGTTACTAAGAAATTGAAACACAGGAGGATAAACATATTCTCTAGAGGTACCGTTTTAATAGAGACAGTTTGGATAACTCAAACAGGTCTACAGCTTTTGGGAAACCTGAAGATGTTTTAGATAGAATACGATAAATTGCCACTGTAATTGGCTAATTAAACAATTTTACTTCATGAAAAGTTTATTTTCCAACCACAATGAGCAATCTACTTTCAAGGTGAAATCCTAAGAACTTATCAAGAGCTTTCCTAATACCTGATATAGCACTCAAAAAAATTCTGATCTCTCCCATAGAGTATATATCTAATTTTCTTCCAAGTTATCATTTAGCTGTTTCCCTCAAGGGCCCTCCTTCTTCCAAAGAAAGATTTTGTTGTTATTTTCCTTTTATCCAATTGAAAATATTTCTTTTTCTTACATAGACTTCAATTTTATTTCTGTACTATCAATAGGACATCTGTATCTATCTAAAATGACTCTGAAGGCATTATATGATGTGCTATGTTAATCCATTTTAGAATTTTTCTTATTTACATCCACTTTTTACTTTCACAATGCAAGTATGGTATATTAATGCACTTAGAGTAACATCATTTTGGTGACATTAAAAAGTGTGAATTTGTTTTTATTCGGCAAGTAGATGACTGCTATTGGTCATGACTAATTATCCTGTCAGAAATATGCTATTTCAATAGATTGAGACCCTCACACATTCTCTATATTCAGTATAAATCATAAATTCTTCAATTCTATTATTCATGGCTAAATTATGAGTTATGCAAAGTGGATTTCAGTATTTAAGTGTTGGTGAGGTGAATTATTATTTTTCAAGTTAGTTAAAGTAGCTGATGATATGCAGGTGAATTGTATATTTTTCTAGTTTTTTTGTTCTCCTTAACTCTTTCTTACAAAGCATACTTATCCTTAGATTCTCTTTTAATTTTGAAGAAAAGACATTGAATTTCCTTACAAATTAATTTAGTGTCATCAGTCAATAGAAAAATATGTGATGTAAAATTTTCTATTTTTAAAGAATGAGTTTGCAGAAATGAAAGATCATCCTTTAATATTTACATGATTTTATTATAAATCCAAATTTGGAAATGGTATCAAAAGATCTTTGATTTTCCTGGGCAAATGAGAGGACAAATTCTTTCTTAAAGATGTGATTAAGAATAGGCAAATGACATAAGCAAATGGTTATCTTGATGGACAAGCAGTGTTCTAAATTAGACATAAAAATAAAACCTGGCCCATGAGCTTCATTACCTTCCTGGAATGAGACAAATTAAATTCTACTAAATCGCCAGGACATAGCTTCTGACAATTTGGCCAAAAAAACTTATAAGTGTAAAAAGAGGATTGTCAGATTAGATTAAGAACACAAGACCGCACTGTGTAATGCCCACAGGAAACATGCTTTAAATATAACACAAACATAATTAAATGTGAAAGAATGGGAAAATGTATGTTAACACCAATCAAAGGGAAGCTGAGATGACTTTATCAATAGCAGATAACTTAGCTTTCAAATAAAATAATATTATTAAGGGTAAGGGTAGTCATTTTTTAATGTTAAGAAGTCAATTGATCAAACATAATGGTTCTAAAGTTTATGCACATCATAACACAGCTGCAAAATACATAAAGTAAAATCTCTTAGAACTACAATAAGAATAGACAAATCCAGAGTTATATTTGAGAAAGGCACTCCATCAATAACTTACAGATCATACAATCAGTAAGGATACAGAAGAGTTCAGCAACATTTTCAACAGAACTAACATAATTGACATTTATAGACAATCCCCCAAACCCCAAACAACAGCAAAATATATATTCTTTTCTCAAGTGCACGCAAGACATTTATCAAAATATACCATAGTGTGGGTCATAAAATAAGTTTCAATAAATTTATTAGGATTCAAGTATTAAAACGATATTCTTTGACCACAGTGGAATTAAGAATCAAAATAAGAAAAAACAAAAAACTCTGGAAAAATTTCCAAATATTCGATAACTAAATAACACACCTCTAAATAACCCATGGGTTAAAAGAGAAAGAAGAGACTTTAAAAATTATTTTGAACTAAATGAATAAGGACATATAACATATCAAATACAGGAGATGCCACTAAGTAAGAATTTAGGTGGAAATTTATAGCATTAAACACTTACATTATAAAGAAGAAATATAAAATCAATGACCTCAGCTTCCACCTTAAAAACTAGGAAAAGCACATTAAATTAAATTAAATTAAATTAAATTAAACAAAAGGAAATAAAGATCAAAAAGGAAGCCAAACCCTCCTGGGATACCAACAAAAGACAAATGGATATAAGACTACGTAGACAAGAGATGATTCAATTATTAACTTAATTTGAGATTACTTTAAAAGTTTCTCATTAAAATATTTCCTATCATTCACTAATTTACCTATTACATAGTACATATTAAAAATATATTAACATTTATTTACATTGTTATAATATAATTGTTTTAATGTATACTTTGTTAGGCTACAGAATTATAATTTTGGGGCCATATTTGTTTTTTTAATGTTACTAGTTAATTATATATAAATTATTTTCTAAAATTGAAAAAGAATTTTTATCTTTGACACTACTGAACTATAAAAATGAAGACATAATAATCTAATTTATATTAAATAGTAACAAATAATCCATTTTAATATATATCACATTTTGGTCATTGAAGGTCCTGATAAATACCATTTATTTTCAGTTGTTACAACTCTGATGTGATGTTTCTGGTGGAACTGAGCATTAGAATTTTAGGTAGATTAATTTTTAGGTTAAATAAGTACCAGAATAAAATAGTACCTCTTCAGTAACTTGTAGTGAGGAGTGAAATTTTTATATCACCTTTATAAGGAACAAATTATGTATTAAAATAGCTCTGATTTTTCCCTCTATAATTATATAATTCAAATTAAATTAATGATCTGAATATGCTTATACTTGGAAGTGTTTGCTATTTTGTTACTCATTTACCTTTTAGAAGGAAAAATATTACAATCTAAATTGTCATCCAAAATTATAGTTTTAAATTAAGTTTAGAACATTTCAGCTCAAGATCTCTGAATACTGCAGTATTTAAAGCAAAGTTCAATATTGACTTTTATGGATTTTCCTTTCATTAGATAGAAAAAAAGAATAATCCCATTTGTTTTTTGAATTTGTGCCACTCATATTGATAGACATAGATATCACCTTATCAGAATACATTTTTGTAAAACATTTTTTTCATAAGATAAGTTTCTATTTCAGAGTTTTGAAGAGTCAGTTCCAAGACAATAAATAAGTAGCATTACTTTTTTCTCACAATCCTAACAGTCCTATTATTAATAGTTTGAAATTTGAGGATAGATGAAAAAAAGGTAAAAATACTTTATTTCAGGTTCACATTTGAACAATGAAGTTTTGTGTTTGTCATTACTGTCTTATGGTACATGTACTTTTCTTCTGATAGAATTTCATCATGTTGTGGAGGCAAGTCTGATTATTCCAGCATGCCACTTAATCAATTCCTCTCTAAAGCAGTTTTTAACTTCCTGCAATGATGCCAAAGGCTATTGAAAAAATCAGCAAGTCACGTGACTCTAAGAACAGCTTCTTATAGGTGTGGTCCATCAACCTGAAGATTAAGGGGAGAGAACATAGTCTATATTATTGGGTTTTGGGTTTCTATGTTAGTTTGTTTCATTTGCTGTACCTTATACGACAAAGCCAGTAATGAAAGTGTGAGAAGAGATGACAGAAAGAATATTACTCATTAAAAAAAGGACAGATTGGTTCCACCAATATAGAGTTGTTTTCACTTGATTGTTTTATTGTGGTTTATTGAATATTTATCAGGGTGTTTTTTTTAAATGGTAAAATTTGAGTAAGAGAAATGGAGACTTTACACTAACTTTATATACTGTTGGGATGGAGGACACTGCCTTAGAAGTGGTAGTGTTATACCAAGGCTGACGTTTAATTGGAACATAGTATGGCCAATGTTTACGCCTAGCATCTCTCTGGATTGTTCAGTGTCCAGGGATGTTTGGTCAGTACACCTTATTAATTACCCATCCATACTAGCTCTTAGGTACTTTAAATGTCACTCTTAATCAAACATATCCTGCTATATATACTACCAATACATTCATATGCAATATATATATAAATGTATTTATATAATGTATTTATTCACATTTATACATTTATACAAATGTATTTGTATAAATGTAAAACATTTATATGTATTTATTAAATGTATGTATTAAATGTATTTATACATATAAGTGCATAAATATGCATTTATAGTATATATGTGTATATATACACGCTATATTTCCTTATTTATTTTCTTTTCACCCAGATACTTTATTAGATCTTTCTCATCAGTTACCAAATATTTTCTGAACACTGATTACATAGTCAACATGCTGAATTCTCTTGTTATTTCTGCTAGTATGCTGAGAACTAAATTTTCTGCACTAGCACGTGAATGCAAACAATTGAGCCTCACAAATTATTCCTAAAATTATTACATGTGGTGAAACTTTAGAGATTGATTTATTTTGTTCCTACCTCTTTCTACCATTAAATATTAATAAGTCCCAGGGCTGGAAGTTGAAATTCCCAAGTATAAGCTCGGAGAACCACTGGAAACCAAAATATCTATAAGGAAAAAAGCGAAAGCAAAAGGAAAGAGATTTTTTGAGAACTCCTCGGTTATCACAATTTGTGTTCTTTCTTTCTGCGTCTGATTAATGCTTCATTTAGAAACATACTTGAATGTCTAAACCCGGATGAGGGATGAACCATCTTGAGGGAGTTCAGAAGAAAGGCTAATGACTCTAAGCATAAATGGCACCATCTCTCTTTGCTGACACTGGAGCAAAATTATTGAAATCATCAGAGCAAGAAGGAAAATCCTCAAACAATTTAACCTTAGTGATTCAAGAGGGAATACTAATTGTACTTACCCTAAGAGAAATGCAGAAATGGCATTAAATCCATCTAACTTTCTGATCTGGCTGTCATGAGTAGCACTGGAAAATTTAAAGGCTTTCCCTATATTTTCAAACATTTTATATTATTACCTACTTGAAACTGTTGATTTTGCCCTTGCTGTGGGCTCCTCTGTGTATCTCTGAGTACCTGTATGTGAAATTAGAGGTGGACTAAGAGAGTGGAGAAACAAAGCTTTTCAAAGTTTTTGTTTGTTTGTTTTTTGTTTTTGTTTTTGTTTTTGTTTTTTCTTGGAGCTTTGGAAATTGTCACTGCACTAAAGGAAGGATCACGGGACTTTTGGATGAAAGGCAAATCATGAACTAGACCATTTTTGATAAGTTGTTTTTACAGGAAGAACGTAGAGTAAGTGGTACTAAGGTAAAGAGTGGAGGGGTATGGAGATACTGCAGAATACATAAACCACGCACCTATGTCCCCTCCACTTTTTCCTTACGTCTTGCAAAGCCAAGTGGAGTGGGACGTGGGCTCTGGGCTGGGCTCTGGCTATTTCCAGCCGTGTGATCATGAACAAAACTTTTTACACCACTAGACTTCAGTGTCTTTATCGGCAAAAGCCAAGTCATGTAAATAGAAGAATCTTCTAACTCTGTAAGAAGTTATATGCACTTTATGTGCATATTAATCTATGATTATACTGGCTTAAAATACCATTGAACTAGCCATATAATAATTATTCAATTATGTAAGTGTGAAAGGTGAAAAATAACAGGTAAGAATTACTTGTAATGTGTCTGATGCATTAGCATCAGACAACCAGTCCTAATCCCATTTCATGACTATAATTTGTCATCATAAATGTTTCTAGCCTTTTCTTGAATACATTCTAGGTGTGGTTTACCAAGGCAAAACCTACATAAGAAAACTAAAGTTGGGAAGCCAAAGGAGAATATATTTTCAGATATATCTGTGTATTATGAAGAATCTTAAACAAAGCAATTGTTATAGTTTCCTTGTATAATTTGATTTATATAATTCACTAAATATATGACAAGCTGTCAAAAATAATTACATTCACATGAAAATATAGTATTATATGACTAGACAGAAGTAAGACTTTTCAATTCAGGAAAGAAATAATTATAGAATCCAAATTAAGTGTTGAATATTTTTAAGAATGAGAGAAACTAATTAATCTTTGTTATGCTGTAGTAGTAAAATTACTTGAATTTCATGTTGCTTAAATAACAATTTTAGGTCTTTCATTACCATATGAATAAATTATCTGTTTTTCTTTTTTATTCTGCCACTCATACTCTAGCCAATAATGTTATACAATGTTCAAAAGAGTTGGATACAGCAATTTGTTATGTCTAGACTGCTAGGTTACTTAACTGTCATTTAGTTATTCACAGAACAATTTGGAACTAGCATTTTGACAAGTTGTAGGAGTCCTTCGATAAAGCTAAAACCTCAATTAAAAGATCAGATTTAAAAAGCCAGAATGAAAACACCTTTCTATCCCTAGGAGGATATAAAGCAAGATCTTCCAGTACATATTTATCCTTTATTTATGAGAAACTATAAGAAAGGAAAGTTAAGTATAATTGATTCTTACCAAACATATTTGGAACTAGTGTACTGAAGACAAGATAAAAATGTACAGAAACTTACTGATAGTAGATATACCATCTAAGAATTAAATGGAGAAGTAATGCTTATTTTATTAAAATATGTTTGCAATTATTGCACACACCACACATTTAATTTCATATTTTAACAATATTTTCTTAGAAATATTAATCATTAGTGTCATTCATATCTCACTGCAACAATCCATTTAGCTTTCACATGTGTCAGTCAAAACTCTGCAGGGAGACTCTGGGCGCACATAACAGCTTTGTAACCTAGGAGATGAACATGATGCAGAATAGGGGAGTGGGAAGTACTTCTCTCCTTTTGCTTGCTAGCACCTCTTTGACTTGCTTCTGATTTTGAAACCTAGCTCTACCACTTGCTACATAAGTGATCTTTGGTGAAATATTTATATCTTTGTGTTCATAAACATGGAGGTATTAATAGTATGGAGATACTGTGTAAAACGTGCCCGGTGTGAGGCAGTGCACAGCCAGAGAACAGTGTTAATACCAGCCTCGCTGAGTTATTGTAAGGCATCACCAAGACAAAATTTTGAAAAGTACACAGAACACTGTCTGACCGAGGGTTAATTCATAATAAAAGTCGTGCCATTATTTTTGGTGCTGTCATAATTTTGAGATGTTTGGACACTAGAAGTAGCGGGGCAACACATGGGCACCTGCCATCAGAGATGGAATAAAAATGACTCCAAGCCTTTTCTTGGGTGGCACCTTTGAACAGATAGAAAGAACTTGCTGGAAATGTGATGCACCTCTTGAATCTCTCAGAAGTATTTTGGTGAGGAAGGAAGAAGACTGATATAACTGGAGGAGCTTTGGGTATCTTGTAGGTGTAATTATTGGCTTCTTGTTAGTGTAAGGATTATTTTAAGAAATACAAATTGGTAAAACATAGCAGATGGCATATGTTGGCTGGGTCTATACCCACTCAGTCCCCTTCTGTTCCAAAGGCTACGAAGTTAACCTGCATTTTACAGACTCCCTTGCAGCACATGAGCCTGATTCCCCCATCAGACATAACACAAGAGCTCTGAGTAAGGCAGCTGTGTGCATGTGGGCTAGGTGTTTTGGCAAGCATGGTGGTGAAGGGCCTGATTTGGGGGATTGGCAATGGAAGAGCATATGGCAACCCTTGTAACTTTGTTTGGGCTTAGTGATGGACAGCAGTGGCACTTTCACCAGAACAGTCCTGCAGTGTGACTGGGTGTTGCACCTCACTGGTTCTCTGGCCCTTTTAGAGAACCGCTGATCTACCTAACAGCTGCTTATGAATGCCTTTGTCAGTAAACCACATGGAATGCTGATAATGAAATCTGGTGATGTTTGTCATCTTTCTTTCTCTCTTTTCTGTATCTGTATAGAGATAGGGTGGTGTTGACAATTTAAAATTAGGATACTTGTGAGATAAAAGTAATTTTCAACCAAAATTAACACCTGATTCCATTAGCATTCTAATTAGTTGGATTTAATATTAATAGTCACTCGATGTGGTGATAGTTTTTGATTAAATACAAAACACATACTCTGCCAAACGAGCTTAATGTGTTATGTTGAGAAGAATCATTTCAACTGCTGAATGTTTGAATCATATTTTTGTTTCTCTTTAAATACTTCTATTAAGAAATGAATTTGTTTTTAATTCAAATTATCCAGATTATTTAAATAATTCCTTTGACTTCAAAACTATTAATAATTGATATGTCTTTAAATGAAGATAATTAATTTTTAAGATATGGGGTTTTGGGCCCCTGATGTTTCTTTATCTTGTTGCTCCCAATCTGTGTCCCCACTTGAATCCCCAGTCCTAGTGCTCCCTTACTATATTCTTCTTTAGTTATCTCTACATCTATACAAATCTTCATTATCTGTTTTAATTCATTAATATTCATTGAATGTTTCATTTGTACCTTTTCATTAATTCCTCCTAAAATTATGTTAATATGTTATGCTTTGCAAACACAATCTTATTTTACAAATCTTTAATTATAGCTGTTCATTAAGTAATGTAATAATAATACTATCTACCATGTATTATGTGCTTATTACGTGTTGAGCACTATGCTAATATCATCTAGCCAGCATGCCGAGGCATTTGATTGTCATGGGAACCAGGGACTAGGCTAATTCATTCTGAGTGCCACACTCCTATTCAATATGGTGGTTCTCCAGGGGGTGGTGGGGGCCTGGGCGCACACACAGATCCTCCTTCCTCAGTGCCCCTGGACACTCTCCCATTGGATATGGCCAGGAGGGATTCCTTGCCACCTGGGCCCGGAATCAAGACCTCTCCCCTGTGTTTCCCTGCACCACTTTCATGTCCAGGGGGCGCTGGGTCTGGCCCACCTGTCTCAGCCGCCAGCCCACGATCCTGTGAAACGTCGGTGGGCAGGAAGCTCACAAATTGCAGCAGCCCCACTCTCAGTGGCGGCCTCGGCTAGAAACATGCACCAACCTTGGAGAAGCAGCTGTTCGTGGCTTCTGAGTACAGAGCACTCTTATGGTTGTAAGTGGAGGGGGGTGCGGGGGCTGGTGGCTACGAGCCGGCCAAGCTAAAATGACCTTCTCTGATGTCGTGATTGGAGGAGGTGCAGAGAAGGAAGTGTCTGGGTGTAAGAAAGCAGCACTCTGGACTCTTGCGGCACTCTCCCCTGGGGTGTCCCTTTTAAACACCCGAACTTCTGGGGTTTGCTGGTTCACCCTACTATTCCTATTTAGGTACTGTGCCTGGGATTGTGGGGTGTGGAAGCGCCTCCAATATGTTCCCTGTCACGATGCACACCAAAGGTACCTATGTAGGGGAAGGGAACCCCCACATGCTTTCACTGGGTTCCAAGCCTTTCTGGGTTTGGTCTGCCCGGCTATCTTCTCCTCCCTACCTTCTTCTTTCTCAGCTTCACAGTTTTTCTCAGTGGGGTCCCCGACATCTCTGTTGTCTCTCTCTGTGATCCACACACCTGAGTTACAATTGCTCTCTGTTCTCCTCAGTCCAGTATTGTACCTTCCAGCCCAGGCTATCCAACAAGCGATGTCTCTAGTTAGCCATTCCTATTTTTTTTTTTTTCCATTTCTGAAAATTCTATTTAGTGATTTTATATGTGCATTATCATAGCTTATTTTTAATTCCATATCCATACTTTCTTTTTATTTTGATGTTTTACACTTAAAACTTTGTAATTACAGAGTTATTTTATATTCTTTATTGACAATTTCAAGATCTAAAGACTTTGGTAGCTATATGTATTTGTTGGTTTTTTTTCCAAACTCACTTGCAATGCTTATTTTTTATATATTATTAATATTTAATTGAATTTGATTTTTGGTCCTTAAAGATTTTCCTTCCTTTCTACTGAGCACATAACTGTATTGAAAATTATGTTTTTTGTAATTTCTATAAGGGCAATTCATACTTTGAGAGATAGCTCTTTAACATATATAATCCTTTGTGCTACTAAAGCATATTGGGATAATTCAGTTTTATTTTTTTCCGGTACAAATAAATTTCAATTTTCTTTTTAAAAAATTGGAGAGTAGGCCGGGCGCGGTGGCTCACGCCTGTAATCTTAGCACTCTGGGAGGCCGAGGCAGGTGGATCGCTCAAGGTCAGGAGTTCGAGACCAGCCTGAGCAAGAGCGAGACCCCGTCTCTACTAAAAAATAGAAAGAAATGATCTGGACAACTAAAAATATATATAGAGAGAAAAAATTAGCCGGGCATGGTGGCACATGCCTATAGTCCCAGCTACTCGGGAGGCTGAGGCAGAAGGATCGCTTGAGCCCAGGAGTTTGAGGTTGCTGTGAGCTAGGCTGACGCCACGGCACTCACTCTAGCCCGGGCAAAAGAGTGAGACTCTGTCTCAAAAAAAAAAAAAAAATTGGAGAGTATTGTAGTGATGGAAAATGATAATCATAGAAGTAGAAATAGCAATGAAAATGACAAGATTAATAATAAAAATGTCTTTGCATGACAGTTATATTGGCATGTATAACCAGTTCTTTTCCTGGAAGTAGCCTATTTGCAAATGCTACTTTGTTGATTAGGATGAAGAGTCGATTGAAAAATCACTTACTGTATTTGCAACCATAACCATACTGATAATTACCATTAATGTCAGCTTTATACACCAAGAACATCAAGAAATTATAATTAGACCTTCAAATATCTTAAGTGAACTTTAAATGAATGCTTTGCCTTTGTTTAAATTAAAGAAAAAGATGGTCACAATTCTCAATCATGACGTTGAAAGATTTTCTATTCTCAAGTTATTTTGATTTAGCAAACAAGAATTATATTTTAATTGGATAAATGATTTTCTCTACAATGTGGAATGCATCTATGTGAGTACAAATTTTATTAACTGAGTTGGAAGTAGCTGTATTTTCCTACAGTTCACAATGATTCAACTTTGGTAATGATGATTTAACTCAAAAAACATACTAAGATGGTATTTTAGGAAAAATTAGTTATATATTCTACTAATAACATATACAATTAGATATATATCCTACTAATAACAAACAACATATAACAATTGATGAATTGCTATAAATGGAAGAGATTCAACAATGATTAATTCAATAACCATTCACTGAGTGTTGTGCTTTTCTTATTGTTGAATTACTTTAAATCAATGCTCTGCATTATATCTATTGCCATAGTTACATAGATGAGAAATTTTAATATCATCTTGTTATGAGGGAGTGGGGAGAGAGGGAAATAGGACTAATGCTATGAATGTTACATCGTAAATAACCAATATTAATAAGTATAAATGTTGACTCAGCGAACCTGCCAACATGCCTATTACTTTATTCACTGACGATATCTGGAAAAATTATTTTCTCCATGGTGAATTTTAGATTAAATTAGTACATTATCTTTCATATCATTAAAGTAAGCAAAGTTCTAACATCCAAAGACTATTTTAAAATGATATTATGATGAAGAAGAAGAATAGTGAACTAATAAAATGATCAAGTATTCTGTCACCTTACTTTTCTTTATTCTTGTATTCCTTCTGGACTGGGAAGTTTCTTTTTAAATGTGATTCTGTTTCGTTGTTGTCTTTATATTCTAGTATATTTGATAAATTAAAAAAATAATTTCACAAACATAATAACCCACAATTTGGAGACAGTGTTATTCAGACAAACAAGGACTATTGTCTTAATTGAAAGTATGCCTACATGCAAATAAAAATAAGTTAGAAAATCAGCTGGAAAAATATGCGTAATTTAGCCAAAAATAAAAGTAATGAGATTTTATATATATTAGATTTTAACTATGAAAATTTTTATACAAGAGTAGATGCTAGGAAGAAGCAAATCTCCTAAATTCTCAGAATGGTTTTGATAAAATGGAGGAATTATGAAATTTTAATTGTTTCAATTCTCTAACTTGCATGAGTTATTATCTTAAAATTATGTTATAGAATCTTATATCTTAACATATAACATATATAAATAAAATAAAGAAAATTAAATTTTAAGAAATTTTATGCATACTATATTTTGTGTTACGACATGTGTGACTAAAATATAATTATAATAAGAACATGTATTAGATGAAACTTTTATGATAATAGCCATTTATATTACCTTCTTTGTAATTTTTAATACATCATTGAAATTTTAAAATAATTCAAATGATTTTTGTACTGCTCAATTATATATCGCAATTGAAATTTCAGATAAACAATTTATTTAAAAAATAATATACATAGTATTTAACAGGTTAAAACACATTTTTATATAAAAAGGAAATTAAATGATTTTAGAACTATTATTATTATAGGAATTGTAGGTAGCAGAAATGATAGAAAAGAGTCTTTATGATATTTAATAAATATATTTGAAAAGATATTTTTATCAGAAAAGTTTTCCAATGACAGCTGATTAACAGATATATAACAGAGAAAAAAACATCTTAGTTCTTATTTTATTCATTATTTCTAGCTATAGCAATGTACTAAGAAAAGAACTATTATCATCTTACGTCACACATGATCCATTCTTAATAAGAAGAAATTTTAGAGACCCATGAAGGAAATATTAGCCACCTATGGTTGAATTATAAAAAAATCACTGTGGTGATTATGCTTCTTAATACCCATAAAGGAAGCTTAAAATGGCAAAATTGAATGGTTTCAATAGTGTTCAATTTCTGATTACTCAAGATAATCAAAAAAAGTGCCCTAACTATTCAGTAAAAGCCTTACAGAGATCAGGGAACATTAGGCCTTTTATGCTTCATCTAAAGTGAGTAGAGTGTCATAATGTGCTAAAATTTAATTTTCCCTTTGATCTATTTTGCGAGTTGACTCGTTCTTTCAAAAAATTTCTCAAATAATCTTCTTTCGGTAAAAGCCATACAGGATAATCCTCCTCTCTTGAACCTAAAGATGAAATAGATGTGTCAGTAGCAAGCACAAAGAAAATTGAAACAAAAATCCAATAACTTTTCACCTCTGAGATTTGTTCACCCCAGTGTTATTTTAGTTCATCTTCTGTATGATTCATTAGTGTTTGCACAAACCCTGTATGTGGTATTTCATGAAAAGACCAAATTATTCCATGCATATTCAACAAATTCAAAAAGTAATACTAGCAGAGTCTGTGAATGACTTGCGTTAACATTCAAAAGTGAATGTATTTACCAACTCTTAAAAATGTACTCTGAGTAAGGCTGTGGTCCATTCTAGTATCACTGATGCTTGCTTTGCTGTTACTGTTTTAAGTCATGATTTTCTGTAATTTTTTTCCAGCCTGGGCAGTGTCAAGTTAGCACTTTTATACTATTCTTCTCAAAAGTATCTGTTATTTTGAAAAATATTTTTATTTTTCTAATATATTGCTGTTTTCTAACATAGTGTCACAGGATGAAGAGCACCAATATGTAAAAAAATGAATCATTGGAAGGCCTTCAATTTTACATCATCAACTTACAAAATAAACTTCTTTAGTTGATCCCCTATTTGTAGAAAATAGTATGCTATCTTCTTTGTTTGATGAAACTATGGGTATGTTTAATGGTTTTTAAACCTTAAACCAGAGGTTACTGACCCATTAACTCTATTAATTAGGCTGAAACCTAATTTACATGTTCTTTAAGGAATTTGCTCTTGAGTTGCTCATCTGCTTTCACCTTTCACTAATCATTTAAATTGTCCTTCTCAAGTAGTAACCAAAGTAACCAAAACACAATAAACTACTCAATAATATTCTTACTGATGGCAAGCCAGACTGCTTCTCAAACACCAAAAAATATCGTTCAAGCACAAGTGGTAGTTCTTGTCAAAGGTGCTTTGTGTTACTTTGGCAGCCTATATTCCTGTCGATAATTTTTCTTTTCATTTGTTTGTATGTCAACTAAATATATTTCTGCTGAAGTTTAGACAGATGTAACAGTACCAACTTTACATAATAATCAAATTTATTTTTATTTTTGCTATTGAAGGACCATACTTTTTTCCATTTTGAACTGTTTGAAATTTCAGAATTGTTTGAACACGTGACCCTGAGACCATGCAGCTCAGCTCCCCCTGAAGAGCCTCACAAGACCTTCCTATCCCCTGAAGTGTTCTACCTTGTTGCCCACCTGTCTAAATCTTACCAATACCACTTTCTGCAGGAAGCCTTCCCAGAACTGATACCCCCACCAAAAAATATTTTTTTCTGATTACCTACACCCTTTTTACAGAACCTTTGTTAAATCTATACTTGACAGAACACTGATTAAATCTCCTGGTGTGTGATTGATTACTTTTTCCTTAATTTCCTATCATTCCATTGAGCAATATCAGGTTTATGGTAAGTAGTCTTTCAGTTTAATTCTAATTATTTCAGAGCTCATTATTGATTATGCTTTTAACAATAGTGTAATTATGAGAAATGATAAAAAGACTTCCACTTACTTTCCAAATCTAATGAACTCATATTTTATTAAAATCTGTTAAGAAGGATTCTGAGGTTGCCTTTAAATTATATCAACATTATTTCTCATGATAGTGATGCTTGACCATGTTAATTTATAGAAGAGATTCCATACATACATATTAACATAATAAATTTCAATTTCAATAACTGTAAACTTCATTAGAATTTTTATTTATGAGAATGCTTACTGGCTAATACAGAAAGAAAAGTGTGCGTTTCTATAGGCACTTAAAAAAGTAATTTGAGAATGCTTTTATTTTGGGGCTGGAGGTGGTGATCGCGATGTAATGGAAAAGTAAACTGTCAAAATTGGTGACCAGATATTTATCTTAATGTAAATGAGTCAGTTCACTTGTTATGTCAATTTATAAGTTTAGTTTTGTTCCTCTTACTGAATATTTTCAAATTAATCTATAACATACCTTAATGCAAGAAAGAATTTTAGTCAGCATGTAAGTGCATAAAGGTAGGAAGTTTAGAAACAAAACAAATGAGAAAATATAGGCAAAGAAAATATAAATTTTGGAAATATGACTAAGTCAAAATCTTAGTTAAAAATATAGATGTACATGTATATGTGCACATATAAGTGATATGTATATGTTTATATATAAGTTAAAGTTATACCTAGGTAAACATAGAGTATTGTACATGAATCTTAGGTCAATGTTGGGAACAGGAAAAGTCAAGAGGTGGAGAAAGGTGGCTGTTTGTTCCGGGGTTTTGCAGATCAATTCAAATGAACCAAAACTTGTATTTCCAACCAAGGTGACCAGTTTAATTCTTTGCATAAATTTGGAAAGCACAGACAAAGCAGAAGACACACACACAACATATCTTGAAATGATATGTCAGAAAGGGAAACCAAAACTGTTTTCTGGAACTTCTATATATGTATTTTTGTTTAAAACCATGACCTCAAAAAATAAAGATCAATAAAAAAAATTAGTCTTCCATTCTGGGGAAGAAACTTGTCAAATTTAGCATGTTTGACCCACTTGGTTTTGTTTCATACCATATAGAAGAAATCAGTATTATTTAAAGCAAATTGTAGATCCTATGATAAAAAAAGAAAAAAATCTCATTTTGCTAGAGGGAATTGGATACCTTCCAGAAATCTTTGACTAAATTTTTCAGGAGCATAAGAAATAGCAACTTAATATATTACGAGTAAAATTGTGTCAATGAAGTATGATTATAAGATGGTTGACTGAAATACTTGTTCAGTGAATTAATCCAATTGCTTTTTACTCTTCAAAATTGCCTTAATTAAACTTCCTTAATGACTTTTTATTTTACTCATGGTCTTTCAGAGTGCTTTGAAGTTTTCAATAAATCTCCTTCATTCAGGTTTTGAAACTAACTAAATGTATTGAAAAGAAAATGTATTTCATTTCTACTGCCACTGTATGCACAATAATTAAACTTTTTAATATTAATTTATACCTATAATTCTGTTTTTAAATTAATTATGATTACTGTATCTCCAAACTGTTTGAGTTACTTTGGCAAACACTAGTAAACCAAAGCTATTAATTCCAGTTAATTTTAGGCTCCAATTTTTTGTCAAAAGCATTTGTCTTAGAAATGTTTTAGAAGACCTAATCCTTTCTGAATGTGCTATAGTTATCTCTCATGTATAATATGGTGCATTTCCTATGGAAGGGTGTCATTCATCTTTGCAGCATGGCAACAAAGTGCCATGGGAGCCTAGGAAAAGAGCATATAACCTGGGCTGGGAGGTAGCTGGGAAGAAGGCCTTGAGAGAACAAACTCCAGAGTCGGTGATATATGATGCTTCTCATTACACCCTAAAGGGCTCTATTGAAGATTAAGAGGATTCATAGCTGATTGGACCCTAAAAGTGCTAATTTAAATGGATTGGTGTTAAATTAGAAGAAGGTTCTAAATTGAGGCAAGGACATTTTATCAGTGGATTTAGATGGGAATGTCAATAACATGCTCACCAAATTTGCAAGAGAAAGGACTTGGACAGAGACGTTTGGAACAAACAGGTTTAGATAAACTTGAATAATGGGCTGCATTTGACTAGTTCTTTCACTTAAAATTTTTAACAGCTAATTTCAAAAGATCAATGATTTTACTTGTGAGCATTCAGCAATGTATGTGAGATAGTCCAAGAGGTCTGTGCTGCCTACAAATCAGAGGAGCCAAGGGTGGGGCATCCTATTTTAGCTGGTATTTATGTACCTTTTCACTCAGAATCGATAGGATGACAATTATTTTTTCTATGCTGTGATAAAATATTATGTAAAAATAATTGTAGACAGCTTTAAAAGCTATACTTTAAAAGGAATATTATTAGAAACTAGAATTCATCAGAATGAGAGAGTTTCAGGATGGTGATGGATATAAGACATGCTTCAACAGAGAAAACAAATGGTAGAAAATATTTTAGCTTAAACATATGTATGTATGTTTGTTTATTTAATATTTAAAATTTGATCATGATGAAAAGACACTAAAGTTATATTTGACTCAGGAGAACAAAAAGAGCAATAAGTAGAAGTAAAAAGTTCTAGATAACAACTCAATTTAGAGAAATTTATAGGAAGTAGAAGTGCCCTGAATCAGAATAAATTGTTTTTTCAGAGGGGAGGTATTTCTACTCCGCTCTCTACTAACCATTCCTTGTTATAACACAATCCAAAATGCAAAGTGAATACTGAATTTCCTAATAAGAAGGCACAGAGAAAAAGTGTTTAACAAATAATTATAAAGAAATTTAAGAATATAGATAAAATAGCCAAATATCCACTTATAATATTAACTAAATTGGATAGAGCTATATTTAAATAGTGTTTTTTCCTACTGATCTCATATATTTAATGCCTTGACATAAGAGTCTTGACATCAGCAAGACTCTTATTTGGCTCATCTTGGGGTCATTCAAAAGCTTTGCTTAGCACATCATTTTCATTTTCATGTAAGTTATTTGTGATACAGTATTTTTTGAATCTCTATGACATGCTCTAATTGGAAATTTCATTCCAATTCACAGATAGCCTTTTATAAAGCATTAAAACTTTTTTTAACATTTGCCCTTAAGGCAGATTAAACATGATAGTATTGCTTTTAAAAGTGATCTTTGAAAGACAGATAACATAGCCAATCATGCACTCATAGCTCTAGAAATAATTATACTTATGTTCAATTTCTTTGTTTCCTTTTTTAACCAATACTATCAGATGACCTATGAGTATCTCAAGCTAGCATGCACTGATAGAAATTTGGACAATATATCTCCCACAAACAGAAATTTTTCATTTAAAAGTAAGCAACTGATAAAGGTCCTTATAAGATAAGTCTTAGAAGTCATGAGTTTAAGACATCCCTCTATTTACAGATAAATAATTGGTGGGCAGAAAAGTAGTGAGTCAATTTAAAACCAGACAGATACAGCATTTTATAAACTGCTAGCTGATTTTTTTTTTTTTTTTCTGAAACGTGCTAATTAACATTATCCTCATCACGTAGTCCCAATGTCCTCCTCCGCCACTCCCAGGATAAAGAATTAAAGCCCAATTCCCGGCGGGGCGCGGTGGCTCACGCCTGTAATCCTAGCACTCTGGGAGGCCAAGGCGGGTGGATCGCTGAGGGTCAGGAGTTCGAGACCAGCCTGAGCAAGAGCGAGACCCCCGTCTCTACTAAAAAAAATGGAAAGAAATTATCTGGACAACTAAAAATATATATAGAAAAAATTAGCCGGGCGTGATGGCGCATGCCTGTAGTTCCAGCTACTCAGGAGGCTGAGGCAGTAGGATCGCTTGAGCCCAGGAGTTTGAGGTTGCTGTGAGCTAGGCTGACGCCACGGCACTCTAGCCCAGGCAACAGAGTGAGACTCTGTCTCAAAAAAAAAAAAAAAAAAGTCCAGTTCCCCAATGATGACTATGACTATGCCACTCTCAGATTCACCCTGGCTTTGCCACATGACATCACATTGCATCACTTGACTGCCTTCGATAGCAAATCTTAGCAGGAGCTTTTGCCGTCCCTGACACAAGTGTATGGTTTCCTACCTCCATGCCTTTGCTTGAGATTAGGGCTGACCATCTAATTTATTGTCCAAGCTGAACCACTCTTGAGAGCGAAAGGAGTTTCTGTTGCCAAATGCAGGTTGCCTGCCACCCGAGAACCAAACACGAGAGGTGAGTGTTGGTAAAGGAAAGTGCTGGCAGCCTGATGAGATGGCAGACTATTGTCTCAAAGACCATCTCATCTCGTGTGCTTACCAAGCAACTTACAAAAGGAAGGGGTAAAGAAGGTTGGTGGCAGAAAGCAAGCTTTGTGCAAGTCATCATGACTTGCTTGATGGTTATCAACAAACAGTAGGTCATCTGGTGGATCTTGTTATCAGCAGTCTGAGATTGGCTTATTTCAGACTCTTGATCTGTTGTTTCTGAAGGTCATCTTGAAATCTTGTGCCAGGCAGCCGTGTAAGCAAGCAGCAGGTTAATTCTAAACTTTTAAGACAGAACAAACCAAAAGCACATTGGACGCAAAATGGCTTCCCGTTAGCTAGCCTAGCATTATATATAGTCTGAATGGCTTTTGGGATTTGCTTATAGTACCATTATTGGGTGCAAACAATGGTGCAAACTTGAACTCCCCAAGGCAAACAAGTAGGTGAGATTACATTCATGATATTCCTTCATCTTGACTCACTCCATTCTCATTTGCAAATCCCACCTCTTCTTCAAAGCTCAGCTGAACCAATATACCTTTTCAATAATATTTTGTATATTAAAAAGTAGACATTAGGATGCTGAATGTAAGACAAAAATAGTCACATCTAGGCTAACCTATTATTTTTCTAAAGTTTTGAAGTATTATATTACCAATTTTATCACCTGAGACTGAAAAAAATTTGCCTTTCTACTCTTCTCAATATGTTGCAGCTTTTGCAACATATCTGGCTACTCTTGCAAAATTCAGGAACAAAGCCCCCAATCTCCCTGAATAGACAGCACATACATATCCACTTCATTTTGAACTCTGTAGAATGGCCTACAAAGCCCTATATTAGTTGTCTACGTCTTCTACTTCATACCTTATTTTCCACATCTTTCTTTTTTATTCTCTATGCTCAAGTCACACTGGCTTGCTTTCTGTCTCTTAGACATACCTTCCTGCCCGCCTTAAGACATTTTTCTTATTGGTTTCTGTGCCTGCGATGCGATGCCCCACCCACCGCCAGGTGGTGCAGGTGAGCACTTCGTCATTACTCAGAACCAAGCACCTCCCCACGCAAATAATACACCGTACTTCCAGGATCTTCCCACCTCTCTCTTTGGTTTCTCTTATTGCACTTATAAGAAATATTTTGCATCCTTTTATTATTTGTCTCCTTCTACTAGAATTAAGCTCAGTAGGCAGAGAGGCCTTCATTACTGCCATGCCCCCACATTGGACCGGCGCTCCCACAGCAGACAAGCTCTATTAACTTTGCTGAAAGTGTATGTGGGCCCATGAATAAATTCCCATACCTTTTCTTCTGACCTTTATCATGTACCAGAATTCATTACGCGTAGATGCCTTATGTCTCCATGTAAACAGTGAGCCCTCTCAGGTCAGGATCCGCCCTCCAAAAACTCTTTACACAGATTCTTCACATGAGGGTGCATTTTAAATATTTATTACACTAATAAATTAGCATATGTTAGTGACTGTTTAGAACAGAACCATCGAGGTGATCTTTCTAGATACTTATTTTTCAGACATGTGTAGGTTGTCTCAAAAGGGAACTGATAGAGGGTTCTTAAATAAGTGATTAGATTTCCTCTTACCAGAGTCTGCCTGTGGAATAAAAGTAATCCACTGTCAATTCATGCCAGCCCTGACAGACGTTCTTTTGGAAGTGAATTCTACCCTGATGCCTATTCTGTTCGAAACAAGGTCTTTAAGATTGCAGTGGCTATACCCTTGCATTACTCTTCTTTGAAGAAATCCTCCCTTGAGAATTAAGGCTTTGTTTGAATTCCTGTGACCATTGAGATGAGGGAACTTGTAATTTATCTGGTACCTCACATTTAGCTCACTAAGTAGAGTTCCTTGTGCACTAACAGCCACTGCATTCCTTTCCAGTAGTGGAAGTGAGGTAAACAGCAAAATACCCTGCAGATCAGAATCCAGCCTCAGGCTTGATTTTACTCTCTATTTTTGTAATGTGGGATAAGATATGATTATCGGTTGTGGGTCTGACAGTTATCTAGGAGCTGAAAGTTTGAGTTAATCCATTTCCTAAAATCTTCTCTGGTTTATTCAAAGAAACTTTCATTTCCTTAAAAGTCAAACTGCAGATCATATTAACCTATTGTGAAGTTTAAATAAGCTCATAGGTGAGCAAATCCCTAGTATAATTCCAATTCACTGTGGGTAGTCAATACATGTTCATTTTTCTTTTCAGAGCATTAACTAGCAACGTTAGCACCAGGGGCAAACAGCTGAATAGATAAGTTCAAATCAAAATACCATATACATGGTTTTATGGTGCTGAAGGAGGAGAGGGCTGCTGTATCCCTCCTGCCCTTGCACTTTGTTCTGCTGACTGCCACAGCTATAGACATGCTGGCCTTGGGGCTAGTAGTGGTGGGAAGGGGATAGGCTGAGAAGAGATTGGATTAAAATTTTGCAGACACTATTAATATTTTTGTATCCATCCTCCATCAGTTCTATAGGACAAACACCTGTTACTGTAAGCTGTTATGATTCCACATTTCCTTTCTGTTTATGTAGCATCGAAAGATGCTCGCTGCCCTGGAGTAAACCAAGAGTGAGGCTAAGCCCCATATAAACACAGGTAGGTAGTGATGATAGATTTTCAGGTGATACTATGAAAACGACATTTGTCAGCATTAGTGAGGGAAAGGTTCTTCTCCTGGAAAAGATATTTTCTGGGCCATATAGAGCAAGCTGTGTGCCAATAAGTATAAAATACTATGAGAAGCCCACTTCCAGGTGGTTAGCTCGTCCTCCCATCCTCTACCTTTACACGTTTTCCAAAAGACACAATTTCACAGACTTTGAGAAAACTTTCTGCAAACGGGCTTTTCAGGCCAAGAGAAATTATGTAGCAGCCTGAGTGTCATACGCCTAAATTCAGTTTCCCGGTAGGCGACAACGACGCTTGACGCTAAGTTACGGAGGGACCAAGTACACCCTTTTTTGCATGCTCCAACTCTCACATGCTCTCGGGCATCTCTGGTGCGAGGTTCGTGTTTTCACACATCCTTACAACATTCAGTAAGTCAACAAAAACAAAGTCAGATGAACTTGTCAGAAAAAAAAGTTTATAAAATTAGCATTCACTTAATACAATTATAGTCCTTCCAAAGTAATTGATTTCTTTGAAATGTAAAGATATTTATGCTCCCCCATCCTTTTGTCAAGTGTGTTAAGCTGTCCTCTTAGACATTATCACACACATTTTTGCTAAAACAGGGTAAAGGACAGAAAGGGAAAAAGATCATGTGATTAGGCATTACACTATTTAAAAGATCAAATTCCCATGTTCCTCATTCCCCTGGAAAATACTTGTTTTCCAAGTAACAGAAAGCTTAACCTTTTTTGATTAAAATAATTGATACAAATGTATATAGAGATTATATATCTTATTAACCATTTAGATATGATCTAAGAAGCCTCACTTAATATACTCTTCCCTAATCTCCCCACCCTACTCCGGTTATAGATGTACACGTGCACACACATACACACAGACACATGCACACAGACAAAATATAAGTCAGATGCCTACAGAAAAACATACTCCATGTTTAAAAGGACCCATGGAGCCAAATATTCTGATGTAGGATATTACTGATATTAGTAATGTAATACCAAATACGTATGGGATAGTATCATTTAGAAAATATTACACTGAAGATTCTATGGAGCAATCATGTCTGCATTGCTGAGTCCGTGGAGCCCAGCTGGACATATTTGATCCGAACCTTGTAAGAAGAACAAAGGTCCTTAGGGATTTGAAAGAGGATGGTGACTTCAAACAAAGGTGAGGATTTTCTTGTGATTGAAAAATGGTGTCCACAAAGGGGATGACAGAAGATGAAAGTGGTGTGCTAAGCCAGCGTCAGATTAAAAAGGACAAGAATGCCATGATGAAATTGTGGAATTTTAGGTAAACAGGCTGTTAGCGGAGGCTTGTAAGCACGAACCAATATGATCGAGTTTGATTTTCAGAAAGCTAAAGTGGCAGCAGTGTATATTATTGTAGTCCTGGCATTTATTGGCCTTGAGTCCATGCTGTAAATCTGGTTGCCCTTTCACGCCGATACCGGGTATATTCTCGTCAGCGGTTAGCCACTCACAGGTCCTAATGGTGTTTGCTTCTCAGTCTGGTTGCCCAATGAACAGCATAATACATTTGTTCAAAGGAAAGCACTCCCTGCCACACTATCAAGGGCCAAATGGATCTGTCTGCTGCCACTGCCTCCCTGGTGGGCAGCACCCACACAACTCTGCAAGACCTTCTTCAGCAGCGTTTGTAGTCTTTTATTGTGTTCTTGTTTTCCCCCCTCTGGCTTAGTCACTCCACTTCAGCACCTGGAGTCAGAGCTCTTTTGTTACCCTACTGCTGCCTCCTCCACCAACATGTCTGGTTGCACAAGATGTTCTCCGAAATTGATATCCCACCTCTAAATTTCCTTTTAGAAACAGGCATTTGGCCCGTTGCTCCCTGCCAACTGGGACTCACTAGTGTTTGCTTTTCCATTATTGGTTGGCAGTGACAACTTGCCCTTCCAGCATTGGAAGGCTCAGAAGCGACTCTGGCAATATCTATCAGGTTAAAGATTACTTACTGAGTTCCCCTTGCCCCCAGCTCACTAGCTGTCTTCACTTCTTAATTGGTTCATAGATCTCTTTTCAGCACCCCTTTCTTCCTGGGCCCTGTTCCAAACTCAAAAGATGCCCCTCTCAGACTTTATTAAGCCTTTTCTTCCTGAGGATGCCTCTTCTTGAAATGGAAAACAAGATCCAGCTACCTTAAGAATCCGCATGCTAAGTAAAATGATTTCAAAATACTGTCACTTTTCCCATGTTCTTGACAAATATGTTTTGTTTTGCTCCTTGTTTTAGTTGGCAGATACTCAGAGCATTTTAAATCTTCCTTAATTCCAGGCTACGGAGCCTTCCTGGAAGTAGTCTTTGTCTGTTTGCATTAGTGAAAATTGTTTCATGGACTTAGTTTCAAGTAGCCTAAACATTGTATTTCTTGGAAGAGCATCATAAATGTCATAATTTATAGCAGAATAGTTAAAATTATGAAATATTACCTTATGGTACCATGAGTATCCATGCCTCTGGGAACTCAGGAGGAATGTAGTTCTCAGTGCTTGAGAAGGGTTATTAAATGCTAGGTACAATTTCTGGAGCAGTAAATAAAATTATGTGTATAAAGCACTCAGCACAGAGCCTGGTATTTAGTATGTTATTCATTATCCTTATTTCTGAGTTCAAACTTTTATAGATGAGACTAATGCCAATTAAAATTTTTTTCTAGTTCTAGAAGCTTGTACGAGTTGTTTGTTTGTTTATTTTGATTTTACTTAAAGTTCAGAGACTTTCCAGAGATATACCTTAGTGCGGGTCTTTTCAAGCAAGGATGGAATTAAATGAGCCCTTTTAATCTGTAGGCTATTTATTTTTGTTTTTCCTTATGTTCTGTTTTCTCTTTGTGGAATTTACACAAGTAGAATATTTAAAAAGCTATTATTTTCATATTAGCTTTCCTGGATCTGCCCTCCACATCTCTGTTATTTTCTTTAAGATCTTTGTTTATTCATGGACTTTTCCTTGCATTTAATCTTTCTGGACAAAACTTCTGATTTCAGTCATCTTCTTCTTATTTTAATCTATTGATTTGTCTTGGTTTGAGTTCCCCTGGAAAAGGCACTCAAAGGCAAGATTGAATTATGTGAAGTTTATTTGCAAGGGGATCTCATGCCCAAGTAGAGGCGTAAGGAAATAAAATAAGAAAATGAATGAAACACAGAAAAGGTGGATTCTTAAGCAAGTTAAAACTGTGAGCAACTGGTACTTATCCCACTGGGGCACTCTCAGAAAAGAAAACATACAAACTAGGCTATCAAAGGGTTGAACGACGTTGGATATTTGTACACTAACCCCTCCCCAAGCTCATTCCAGTCACTAATTGAGAGTTGGGAATGGGGTTAATTCCCTACCATTTCCTCCCTGCTGTATGCTTGTGGAGAGCACAAGAGCTCAGGCCAAAGGAAGCTTTCAGGCAAAAAGACAAATACGTACTGGTTGCATGGAAATAGTAATGCAAGGTGGTATTGGCAGAGTATCAACAGCATCTGTTCTCAATTGTTTCAGTGGATGTTAGGAAATATAGTTAAAAACAAAATCTTCTCCCAACCCAGAATCCTCTCCACAAAGACAATAGAGAAACACTTTTATCACTGTATGAGCGTTAAACCTGAATGTGGTTGGTAAACATCACAGGCAATCCACTAAGAGATTGCAAATAAAGAAAAAGAAAAGGGGGAACTCTTTTATCCTTTTATATAACCAAGCAGATACAACCCATTACGTATATGGGTTTTCAAGATAAACAGTAAGTAAGCCTCAAGTAAGAATATTTAATACTATTTGTCACACTTAACTCACATTCACTTTACCTGGTAATTGGGATGACCATCTGAATTAACTAATTGGCTACATCCAGAGGAAAAACAAATTTATCATATCTTTATGATAGGAGAAACAAACAAAAAAAAAGCCTGGTAAGGTGAGGTGTCACACACTTGTAATCCCAGCCACTCAGGAGGCTTGGGCCCAGGAGTTCCAGTGTAGCCTGGGCAGCAGAGTTATACACACCTTCCGTGCCCAGTCTGTAAAAACAAAAAGAGAGAGAGAGAGATGCTTCCTGAGCCCTTGGGAAAGATGTTCCTAGGTCATAAAGCTGACAAAAGACCTGTCTAGTCTCCAGAAGGATTTATATACATTTCAAAGGGAAGAGAAAGCACTTATGATTACAAGTTTTCTAGCATAAATGCTCTGAGAAAAAGGAGAGGAGGTAAATCTCTTATTTTCAATAGGGAGAATTTAGCCTCTTATTTTTAATTTGTATGCGCCCTTATATGGGAAATCATATCTTTTAACACCATAAAATTTTTGTGCCTGCGTTTTATCTCCTTAGCTGTTTCCAAGAATGTTTTTATTCACGTGTTCATCTTTCTCTTACTGTGATTCAATTGACGTTGGTTCAAATGGCATGTGTTCCAATGTTCTGTTTTTCATCTCTACGGCTGCTAGTATTGGTTGTTATTTTCATTTGTCAGCTTACATGTATCTGTTGAAATATAATAGTGATGAAGTTCTTTAAATGTGAAAGGCAGAGAGATTCTCGGCCTTGCAGGCCTGTGATGGGTCTCCTGAGACCTCTGCTCCTTGGTTTCCCTGATTTCTCCCAGCCTGAAAGGCTAGGTGTGCTCAGCCTGTTTCTTGGTTTCTTTTCAGCTTATGGTCAGGGAGAACCAGTGCACTCACTCACACGCCCTTCCCCAGGACGTCCACGGATCTCTGCGAGCCTTGTCTTTTCCAGGGCCCATTCATTCCCCTGTTTCTGTATCTCTTCAGTGGGTTCCAACAATGTTCTCCAACTGCTTCTATGGCCTCATTCCAGTTCCCCTTTTGGGCCTTAACAAACCCATTTACACCCAATTGGAATTGAGAAAGAAGCCCATTTAGATAATTGTGTTCCTACATTTCTCTGTTCCCACAGAATAAATATTTGTAAGAATCCTAATTACTAAACAACTGAAGTGTAGGAACACAGCCCTGTCTGTGTTCTCCCGCTCACAGGGAGGACCCATAAACCTTCCCATAGATTATATTGGGTCGAGATTAATTGCCTTCTTTTCCTTGAATAGTGAAATAGCCATTTTTATTTTATCAAGAAACTCTTTTCACTGTTTTGGACAACACCATTTCATTGTTTGAGAAGTTTGACCATCCTCGATGTAACCTAGATACCATGGTTTAAAGTTCATACCCTTTAGTAAACCCACAAACTCCAAACTCAAGATAAGTAAACTTGCATTTGGCACTATCCGCATCTCTGTGTTCAAAATCCCGGACTGCTTTTTACAATATCATGCTTGGTTCCTTTTATGCTTTGGTGCTGTGCCCTTCATGAATCTAGTGAGTGTTGGCTGGGTGTGCAGCAGCGTAAGGATTCCCCTCCCAGAGCTGACCATTCGCAGTATGGATGGCCTGAACCTGGAAGGATTCTTGCTACATTCAGGTCAAAGAGAGCAGGAATTTGGAAGGGAAGTGACAAGACTCTTTATGATCAAGCCATTGCTTCTCAATTCACGCGTGTATGTACATCTGTTGGTACAAAAACCTTCCGTGTGCATAATTTTGGGGTAACTAATTTGTACTTGCTTAAAAGAATTTCCACATATGCCTTTATAAAAATGTCTTTAAATTGGGGATTCAGACAAATCCTATTCAGGCCAAAGTATAAATAATAAATGTGTGTTTATTTGAATTTCTTGATGGTGAAAGCTGTGCAGACAATAGACTTACTTATTTCCGAAGAGGATTTATGTTAAACGAAAGTTCCCTGGAGTATTAAGAAGAAAAAGCCTGCAAAAAGCACTTTAGTAAATTATAACTCAGAGGATAAAATATGACAATAATAATTGCTAAAGCAAAAACCAATCTTGTACATACTGTATATCTTGCATTTTTTTCAACTTTTTTATTATTGAGTTTATTCCTGTCACTGGAGGAGCTACTACTGGGAGATTAATTGTGATCTTGGGCTACATTAACTCTTTTGGTTCATATATAATTTATTATATTGTTTTGAATATGAGATACTTACTATAATAATATTGAGCATTAATCATATTTGATTAGTTCCATGTTATTATTGTTATCACTATCCTCATTTTACGGGTGAAGAATTAGAAATCTGAAATTGTGAAGTTAACTTGTCCAAGTTTATACACAATTAAGTGGGAAAATGGGAATTTTTTTAACTCTGGCCATCAAGAAACAGAAACTGGACTGTTAACTACCATAACATGTGGCCTTTCAATGTGGTTCATGTAACATATTACAGACAATAACCTTATGATTTATTGAAAGGTAAAAATTCAGGGAAGTACTCATGGTGATATGAACTCAATGTTTGTATCCTTCAAAATTCATATGTTGAAGCCCTAATCACCAATTTGATGGTATTTGGAGGTGGGACATTTGGGATGTAATTGGGTTTAGATGAGGTCGTGAGGATGGAGCCTCATGATGGGATTAGTACCCTTGTAAGAAGAGGGAAAAACCAGAGCCCTCTTTATCTTCCCCCATGTGAGGATACAACAATAAGGGGGGTCGTTCTGCAAGCTGAGCAGAGAACCTTCACAAGGAACCAAATTAATGGATACCCTTGATTTTGGATTTCCCAGTCTTCAGAACTATAAGAAATACGTATCTATTGATTTAGCCACTCAGTTTATGGTATTTTGTTACAGCAGCCTGAACAGACCAAGATACATGGTGACGTTAATTTTTTCTTATCTTTCTAAAATACTTGAGCTTTTTGGTTTAGAATAATTTTCAAGTATATGTTCCCTTAAAGTTATACATTTAAATTAACTTAATAACTAAGCCAGTGTCAAACTGATACACTCTTGCTTACATCAAAACAACATTTAATTTGAAACTTTTATAATTATATTCTTCCATGTGAATTTAATATACATAATAAACATCCATTAACATAAGAGTGTGGCTTTGGAGTAGGGCAGACCAAATTCAAATCCCTTACTAACTTAATAACTGCAACCAAGTTACTTAGCTTGTCTGAGAGAAGAACATTAACTTCTTCTGGGTGTTTATACTTTGCCAGGCACTGTGTTTACAATTTATATGCATGCATTACCTCATTTCATCTTTACATGAGAGGTCTAGAGTTTTCCTGTTATATAGATTAAGAAGCTAAAGCTTAAAAATTAAACAGCTTGCCTCAGATATCACAGATAATAAATATTACAGCTATTAATTCAAATCTAGATTTCTTTGACTCCAAAATTTTCTTTTCTTTCCACTGTACTCTACTGCTTCCAAAGTCCATCCAAGGGTTCTGTGAAGATTAAGTTACATATGTATGTAAAATATGTAGGGATTGCCATATTGTAGATGCTTAAAGATAAACATGAAAAGTGGCCGTGTATTTTCAGTTTTTCTGGCAATGTGTCATAGAAGACACTCTATTTAGAAAGTAGTATTTTCTAATACCAATGTTCTAAGTAGCAGGATGCCTGTGAAGGACAATCACATGATAAAATGATATTTTAAAGCTGAAAGAAACCTGAGACATCATCATGGCTAATGTTGTCTATTGTTCTTAGTTTGTTGCACTTGTAGAACAATATCCTCTTACCTGGAATTTTTGTATGTGAAGAGCTCCAAGTTGAACTGATATAGTTGAATGGATGGGAAAGAATAGTTTCTAAGGTACCTTTCTGGAGCACCCGTGGCTCCCTATAACAACATTTCAAAATTCCCTCTCAGGTTACTTTCTTTCCTTTTGCATATGAAATAACGGAGGGCCACACAAAAAAATGTCTGCTATAGTTTACACACTTAGTCCTTGTAAGGTATTTTTTAAGTCTTGTTCCAAGGTTCTTTCCTAGACCCAGTGTTGCATATGAGCATCTATAGGGAAGCACTGGCTGGTTTTGCTCACAGGAGTTTTGAGATACTTGTTTCTATACATAGAGAGTAGTACAAAAAAATTACTTCAGACTTTTAAAATGGTTGTTGCTAATGTATTATTATAAAATTTCCAGTCATTGGAACCTTTCTCTTTGGACTCTACATTAAAGGTTCCTGAAGTTGATTCTTGGATAAAAAAGGAAGCAGTGTATTTACACAGCTGTTTATATTCCTCTGAAATTGGAATAGCCTAATAATAATTGACACTGCTAGTACCACAATCCAATAAGGTAGTGGCTATAGAAGGGACTAGGTAGGAGGGACTATTGTGAAGAAAAATTACTTATTCTAACTTGCTTATGAGCACTGCAATAGTCTTTTGGATTACAAGCTTCTATTATTTGTTTACTTATGCAGACTTTGTCTTTATAATTTCAGGACAAATATTAAATACTTGATGTGGTACAAACTTTAATTGCATAATTATTTGATTATAAAATGAATTATCACTCAGTATGCATATATTGGGGAGGAAAACTTTTCCTATTTCAGCTTGGATCCAGTTGGTTTAAGGCTTGAAAATTAACCGACAATAGACAGATTTATAGAGAAAAAACAAGGATTAGTTGCACATGCACCTGCCAGTTGCTCAGTAATGAGTAGCTCACTGAATCGCCAAAGATAAAAGTTTTTATACCAAAATGAAGGGTCGGGGGTTTAGGGCTTCAGTGGATGAAAGGTTCTGAAAGGTTTTTATTAATTTTTTGGAATGTCCTGGTGCCCAAGGTCAGTGCCTCCCTGACTGGAGACCACCCTGGAGGGGGGGGGGGGGGTGGGCTGTGCCAGCTGACTCTGATAAAGCTCTGTTCTAGTAAGATTAGGGAAGTTTAGAAAAGATTTTTTCTTCTCCATCTTATTTAGCTCAAATGTTTTCACTCTAAAATAATCTTTATACCAAGTCTGGGAATCCAGAGGTCTCCACATTTTCCCCATCTGAAACTTCCCTAGAAGTTTTACAAAAAGAAGTTAGGTTGATTGCTGTGGGGAAAAGATTCAGGTTAGAAATTGTGAATATAATATCTGCAAAGGGGAAATAGAGCATAGATGAGAATGAGGAAACAGACAGAAAAACAAGAAAAATAAAACGATTAATGGTTAGAGCAGACTATAAACCCAGTTTCTGAGTACATAAGATAGCCCATTGAGGATTCTAGATGTTGGGCTCACAGCATCTTAAGTGAGGATGGCGGCAGTGGAAGGGCTATAGTTATGATTATTTTCTGGAGCAAAGCATGAACTTTTTGAGTGGCCCAAACTGTTGCAGTAATGAATCTTTTGATGATTGTATCATCATTGAGCTTTTGCTTTCCAGGGCTTTGGGAAAAGGGCAGTTTTAGTTCTCAGTGATGCCAAATAAGGAAGATGGGAGAAAATTTGGGACTGTTAATTACTGACAAAATATACAAAATGGCAAGACCTAGTTTACAAAGAGATGGAAGTAACTCAAAGACAATCAAGAGGACTAGAATCTGATAACCCATAAGGGTGGGATATAATTTTCCACTGAAACAAACTTTCTCTCTACAGTCAACCTAATTTTTGATAAATGATAATCAATGTAACATTGTTCTTGCTGACAAAACGAGTTTGGTTTCATTTTATTTGGCCTTATTATAACTTAAGTGAAGCAAGAATGATAACTGACTGCATAGATCTTTTTAAGTTTTCTCTGCTAGAACTTTTCGTAAGGATTCTCAGATTGGACTTCTAAAAGCTTCTCAAGGCTGGGAAGCCAAGCCTAGAATTCACCATCTTTCTTCACCTGTAATACCTATAGATTTTGGTAAATTCCCCTTTTCTCAAGGTTGCCAAAATATTCCAAGGGTCCTGGGCCTTCCAGGAAGTGACCCTCCTTACTTACCTATATGGCTGGGAACCCTTTACTCTAGGAATCAGGCCAGTGTTTCCATGAGCGCTTTATAAGCACTGGCTCTATAAAGTCAACCTTAGTTCCTTGAAGCTGTCTGATCACATATGATTTTATGCACTTCAATATCAAATATTACATTCCAATCAAAGCCTTTGTTATATAATCAATTCTTCCAATCATTTCCTTTTGTTAGGAAGTTAGCAAGGGATCCCAGGTCTCCTAGGGACAAAAGTGGGTGCTGCTGTGATTCACCACACCCCCCCAAAATGGGCTCTCAGAGAAGCTCATGGGAGATCTGCATGTGCAGTAAGCCTCAGGTCACATATCTCCAATCAAAGTGGTTCCATGGTGATGTTTGAACAAGGGGGAGGGCCCAATCTGGGCACTGTAAGAGAAGACACAGACCATAACCAGGCTCTCTTTGCCCTTCCTTTGGCTGTCCTTTTGCTGCGACAGTGGGTCCAGTCGTCATCTGTGGCGTATGTATCATGCTCTATAAACCTATGTCTTGCTCTTGCTCTATCCTATCTTTCTCTCCTCAATAAACCTCATTTTTGTGCTTGCTTTACTTTGACATGTCTGGTCATTCTTCAGCCATGAGCACACCAAGAACCGACATTTCAGACTGAAACTTGAGACTTTTACAAAGGAGGACAGATAATTATTAAGCTTATGCAAATAATTATATTGCCATGAAAATAAAAATATTCAATAAGAATTTCCAAATTCTGGAGGGATCATGTGAGGAGTAAAAAGATAAATGCTTCAGTTCTGTTTATAAAAGTGTAATCTACTAAATTGTTATGAATTATAGGTAGCTTGAGAAAAGAGGAAAAGGTTTCTTATATCCAAAAAATTGAACATTAAAGAACCAGCAATGTTTCAAACAAAGACCATAAAAAATTATAATCATCTTTTATCAGTCTACTGAGACCCATATAATAAATTCTTATTCTTCCTAATTTTATAAGGAGTTTTATGAACCCCTCAGCTGCTCCACTAGAGTTCTGAAAATCCTTACTCAGTGAAGTGGGATGATCTTAAAATTATTTAAACAATGACATAGGAAGCCTGTGTCCGAGAGTACCTGTCATAGTCCTTTCCGTGGATCTCAAAGGGAGTCCCTTTTTGTTGAAGACAAAGCATTCTGGCTACTAACTGATTGCAGGAGCTTTCAGGAAAGCATCAAAATAAGACAGTAATTATCTGTGAATCACAAAAAGATTAAAATTGCCATAGTTAAAAACCCAAGGGAAGTTCATTTTAATACAATTGACAAGGGAATTTGGTGTTTCTGTAAAATCCAACATTTAAATTACAGAATTGTGACTGACAACATTGTATCAGGACATATCAGGGAGCGCAAAGACCTTGGCAAATTTCTAGTAACTTCATACAATTTCTGAAATAATAATATTTTACCCATACAAATATAGGGAAGTTTAAGTAGCTTTTCTTATTTGACACCCTTCCCATTCAATTTAACATATCAAATAGTAATTATTTATCAAATTTATTATTATGGAATAATAAATATTTGGTTAATGTGATGAGTCAGTCTAACAGATGTTAGTAAAGATTGCTTCTCTAATTAGATATTTAAGAAAAGACTACATATATATCATATATGTTATCATATATTATGTGTACATCTAGATATTTAAAAGCTGATGAGGAGATCATCACCTCAGTTACTCAAGAGTTCTTTCTGGTGGTAGTGTTGGTGGGAGGCCTTACAGGAGAATCTAGAGGGGCAAAACACTAACTAGCATGTGGAGTAGGACAAAGGAGAAATGTATAGTCTATATCACATCATGAATAATTTATGGCATATTCTTTATAAAAATGCGAAAGCAGGTGGCTACTGTTCTTAATTTGAGAAGATAGAAACAATTTCTTTCACTACAATTCCCCTATAAAGAGCATTGCATGTTTATAAAATTCTTGAGCACACTGCTACTAAAGAAGATGTGATTCCAAAGGGTCATTCCAAGTATCAAATGATCCTCACAACAGTGCCTTCTAAGGATGGGGGATCGATTAACTGATGTTCCCTTTATTTTGTTGAGCTCCATAATTAGTTGGTCGTACCACTCTAGAAAATATCGCTCAATTACTTTGTCACTGCCTTTAACAGAGGTGAAAATTATTTGAAATTCCCTAGGAAATTCCAGGTGTAAGGAGAGAGTGACACAAAAATAACCAGCTGGAAATCAACATAGGAAGTAATGAGAAAGGGACAGTATCAAGAGACCTGTGAATTAACTACTCCTGTACTTATGCCCAAACCAAGCTGGCCCCAGAATTAACAAGCAGCTTGCATCCCAGCAGGACCCACAGAGAAAATAAATGTTTACTATACCTCATGGGTGTATTTTTGTGAAGTCAAGTTCTCCTTCTCCTCCCCAAACTGAGAACTGGGCACTAGGAAAAGTCCTTAAGTAAAAAGTCCCAGTTAGAGTTTGAAAGTGTGCTTAGAGAAGTGGAGAGTGGATTCCCAGGCTGAAAGGGACTATTTTCAGAGAGGTCTGAGTAGGTGATGGGTGTATCTACAGGAAAGCAAGGACACCCCGTCTCTTTCATGGAGCCTTCGTGTATTGAATGGCTAGGCATTTCTATTCAGATAAACACATTAGCATGGGTTATGCAGTTAACTCACATAAAATCTATAGCAAATTTGCCTTTGTTGGTTCAGTTTCGTTCTATTTATGTCACTTTTCTATTTAATCTCCATATAAAACTAAGAATTACTTGTTTATTCATATCCTTTGAAATTTAGTGAAATAACTACTGTAGTTTCACTAACAACTGTTGGGGGCAAGAAAGGTAAAACATAATCAATATTATTTATGTTAACTTTTTAACCAAATTTGGCTTCTTTGAAATTCTAAAAAATGCAAATCTGGTTGCAAATTGAGTGGAGTTTGAATCCCAATTTTGCTGAAGCTACTTAAATCTTCTTACCTCAGTTTCCTAATCTGAAATATATGCAAACTGATTGTGGAATTAAAGATGATATGTATAAAATACTTAGCAAACATTAACAAAATATATGTATCAAATGTTAATTTGCTCTGCACCTGTACTGAATTAATCAGGCTTCAATAAGGGCTTAGGCACAGTACTATGAAAAATCTCTTCCAGTAGAAATGTATTGTTGGTTAAGCAGAAGTTATGCAGCTCATGCAGAATCAATGCTACCATAATGTCAAACCATCATCCCTTTAATTTACCCCTATTGATCAAAATGAGGCAGTAAATGATAGAAAAGATGTGGATATAAATCTTGATAATAATCTGGGCCAGTGGAACATCGGTTGGGAGATAAGCTTTGGTTTTTTGTACTTAGCTCACCTTTTATCACAAACAAGTAACTTTCTCATTTCTCAAAAAGTAGCTAGAAAGTTCTGGTTTTCTTAAAGACCACAGTGACAATCTTTCACTTATTATCTGCAAATTGCACATCAGACACAGGGAAAAAATCCTTTTCTTCAGAATGTAGTGATGAACATTAAAGAATTAATGCCATTTCCGTGATATATTTTCATGAGTTTAGCATTTTCATTTAGCTGATTAAAATCTGTTGTAGATGATAATTATGCCAGGGTTTTTTTTAAATCATTCAAACACTTGAAAATGATTTTAAAATCTCTAAATGGCTTGTAGCAGATTTTTATTTCTCAAAGGGTTTATTTCCACTTACGGAAAATTTGCTTAAATTATGCCCTTTTGTCATATTCTCAGTAAATGTTAAATCAATGCAAAATGAATGGGTTTGTATTTCTAAAAATAACCTCTTTCACAGGAAGAAGAATTAAGGAAGAGTGGGGAAGCCAAATATGCCCACTTGAGTGATGAACTTCATGTATTAATTGAAGTGTTTGCTCCACCTGGGGAAGCTTATTCACGTATGAGTCATGCATTGGAAGAAATTAAAAAGTTCCTGGTTCCCGTAAGTGTTTTTCACTTTTTACAAAGATATTTCTCATCAGTTTCTATTTTGAAATGTGCCTTTGAAATTCACTGACTTTTAAAAAGGAAACTCATATTGCAAACTAATTATCTAAAATAATATAGGATATAAAAAAACACTTAGCACAGGACCTGGTATGTCGTCACATAGTGATGGTTTGACAGCAGTATTTGTCTTCGGTATATTACATGCCATGCCTCAGTTCATAGCCATGAAGAATAAAGCAAACATATAAACACAAATGTATAACTGAAGTTGTACACTTTTTTTGTGTGTCTTAATCACTTGACATGTCTTATCAATTTATAATTAATAGAAAAAACATTTGCAGGTGTGATAGAAGAGGAAAGAGATTAAATATATGATATTTAAAAGAAGTCAATGATATTATTTTAAAATATCAAATGCATTTTTATGTGATGATATGCCAGGTACTGGCTCAGTATAAAACATAGTATAAAATAATCAATTTAATAGAGCTAGACATTTGTTGACTTCAAGCAAAAATTGGAAAAATAAACTCACTGCATTAAGCGAAGGCAACAGAGAATGTTCACTTAGTAGGGCAGGGGACGCAGGGTTGCATATCGAGTAGAACTCTTTATTGATTTTCTAAGAAATAGAGGAATGTTAAATGAATGAAACTTTCCTAAAAGTTGACAATTTAGCATTCTAGGAAGAGGTTGTTCAAATAGAAATCTTGGCATCAGGCTTAGAGCTGGGAATAAGATAATTAGAAGAGAATGCTGAGTAAAGTTTTCTGGAGTGTCTGGCAGAGTCTTCAGCAGAGAAAGAGAGTAGCTAAGATTAATTTGCACAGTGAAGAAACAGTAGATTTCTGAATTAAGCAATAAATTCAGAGGAAATGGTGGATAAGTTTTGTTGATTGGCAGCAATTTTGACAATGGGAGAAAAAAAAGAAATCATAGAATTTCCAGAATGTAAAGGCATCAAGAGCTAGCCACATAATCTCTTTGTATGTCCAGTTTAAAAATTAATTTCTATCATGGCAAGGTAACTGAATAATCTCAGACCATTCAGATTATTCCTTAATTTCACATGCACACAGAATTTCTGCACAATTTATTATCTGGTGCTCACCTATATACCTCCCTAAACAGATCTCATATTTGTTAAGAATGAGTATACTATGATTTCTCTTCCTTTTGCCTCTAAAGGCCTAGTGCTCTATTAAGTAAAAAAATTTACTATATTTAGCTGAACAGACTAGGACTGCTTACATTACTAACTCATTTCATGACTGTAGACAAGTCATTTCAATTCTCAGAGCTTCAGCTTATTTATCTTAAAAATGAAGATAATTATAATTTATCAACCTCTATCATAGTTATTATAAATATTAAATTGGGCAATGCATATGAAAGGACTTAGAAAATTATAAAGCACTATATCAATGAATGTTCTTAATTTCTTATACTATTATAGTAAATAGAAAGATCTAGGAATGACTTTCTCAGGTAAAATATGCAACACAAAATGGTATTTTATTGGTACAAACATATTGGATCTACTCTGTAGGTTAGGTTAACACTCCTTTATTATAAATGTCAGCAATACATCTCACTTGCTCACTTCTTAGACATCATGATACTTGTAATCATTTCATTTTTATCTTCTCCATTGAAACATGTATAGCCTGAGGGTAATGTTAGCTGTGTCTCTCTTGGCCAACACTGTATCCCCATCATTTTGCATCATGCCTGGAACAATAAATATTTGGTGGTCTGACTGGTGGGATGGGCCAACTAAAAGGTGCCAGGAGTGATGCAATGGGATAAAATAGTTGTCCTGGTGACATTTGGGGAACGGTATCCTACAATCAAGATGCATCATATATACAGACCCAGATGAAGAATGAAAGTCTTAAGTTGGCTGATGTGATGACCTGCCCCTGCCTGTCTCTGTGATTTCATCTCTGTATATCAACTGCTCACTCACTGTGCTCGAGACGTGCTGACTTTTGTTCATCCACCACTCTTGGCTCACTGCTCACGAAGGGCCTTTGATGAGTATTGACATGGCTATCTCCTTGGCATTCAGATGTCAATTCTAATGTTGACTTTGTAGGAAATTCTACCCCAAACACACAGTCTAAAATAGCTGCCTCTATTACCTTCAATCACACAATCCTATTATATTTTGTTCACAATATCGCTGACCACCTTATTTAACATTTCAATTTATTGTCCTGTTATACTCTAGCTCTCTTTACTTATCTGTTTTCCTCATAGTTCTTATCACCTTCATATATAATCTTTCTTTCTCTTTCTCTTTCTCTCTCTATACTTAAATATATATAAACTTATTTGCTCATTATTGGTTTCCTATTAGAATATATTAATAAATGCCATGAAGGCTATTCTGATATCTCCCTCAATGTTGTATTAGTAAATTTTGCCACCAATGAAAGTCTTTTTACCTGACAAATTTTCCCCATTTGCTTTTCTTGACTCAGCAGCAAACAAACGATGGTGGTATCTGTCTCCTTCAACCATTGCCAGAACCACAAGAGGCAGAAATTTTTTTTTTTCATAGGAAATCACTTGGGGTCTCTTTTGATATCAATATTAAAGTCCACAGAAATGCTAACGATATTTGTACACTAACATTTACAAACAGCATAGGTAAGGAATTATAACCAGTAAGAGGCATTCTGGAATAACACAGAAGGCTAATGTAGGGAAGGGTAGGACTCTGGAATTCCACTGACATCTCCTTCCTCTGCAAAACAGAGTGTCTTTCCATGGTAGAACTTTTTACCTTCCTCTATGTCCTGTATGTTATCCAAAATTTACCCAACTCACTCTATGTCCAGGGGTTCTAATCATCCAAGACTACCAACTTTAGAACATACAATTCCTCGTGAAATGTCTGAATGCTTTAGGATGTTGAAAAACAAGCCCGTTTCAGCCCTTCAAATGAATTGTTAAAGACAAAAGAATTATTATTGCTCTAGGGAAAACTCCCAGCCTGCTGGTCTCCATTCAGACACTATAGTCTTATCAAAACAAGTACCTCAGGTCAGTAAGACATCTTTAATTTGAACATTGCTAATTTTAAATCTCTAATGCTTTGAGGAGATTCTGTATTAGTATCCCTTGTATTTTCTGATTTGTCTTAAAAATACAGGTTAGGATTGTAAAATAAATTATTTGATAAATAATGACAAAAAGATATAAAATCCTAAACTAATATATACTTCAATAATGTTAATATGCTCCCCTTCTTTTTATATTCTATAAAGAGGGAAACAAATATTGTCATTACTATATTTTATACTATTTCTTTCTTTTATAGTTCAGACACCAGGACTGCCACATACTGTTGTGTAGGTTGTGTCTTGTGATCTCTAGGTGGTGACATTTACACCATAGTTTGTGAATAGTATTCCCTCATACCCTGAGCACAACTTCCTTTTTTCTAACACTATTCAGTTGGTTACTTCAAAATAATGACACTGTGTTTTATTTTTCTAAATTGGCTGAGTCTCACCTCTAATTAATTTTTTTTTTTTTTTTTTTTTTTTTTTTTTGCGACAGAGTCTCACTCTGTTGCCTGGGCTAGAGTGCCTTGGCATCAGCCCAGCTCACAGCAACCTCAAACTCCTGGGCTCAAGTGATCCTACTGCCTCAGCCTCCCAAGTAGCTGGGGCTACAGGGATGCGCCACCATGCCCAACTAATTTTTTCTGTATATTTTTAGTTCTCCATCTAATTTCTTTCTATTTTTTTTTTTTTTTTTTTAGTAGAGACGGGGATCTCACTCTTGCTCAGGCTGGTCTCAAACTCCTGAGCTCAAACAATCTGCCCGCCTCGGCCTCCCAGATAATTAAATTTAATTAGTAAGTCTTACTAATGCATGATTATTAACTCATGATTGAAACATACTCCATTGTCTCATACTTAGAAATTATGAAGCATTTAGCAAAATTCTGCTCATTGAATGTGTGTTTATATATCCTTTCGTTAAAAAAAAGAAGATGAAAGGAAGAGTTTCTACGCAAACAGGAAGTTAGATTTAAGTCACAGGTAACAAATAGATTATGTTATTACTTGTTCCAATAGCTAAGTTACCAACTTAGTTAAGAGATCATGATACACCTTTCTACTGAACCCTCTCATGGCCTCAGAAACTTCCCAACACAACATGCTTCTCAGCACTATAATATTATATCAGCAGAGTTGACAGAACTTTAAAAGTATTTATCATGCCTGCCTTAAATCTCTAATTATTATCACTAGAGGTTTGTGTAATTTAAATAAAAGATACATAACTTTTATATCTATGTAAAGAGTGTGTGTGTGTGTGTGTGTGTGTGTGTGTGTATCCTTTAGTAGTTAGACATATATGGCTTTAAGCCAATTCAACACAGAAAAAACATGGATCATTCCAGGTTATTTCTTTTCTGTGTTAGATTGAATATGTGCCTTAGTGACAGCTGTGACTCTTGAAATGGGACAGTTAGGATATATTACTTCATTTAAAATTTGAGATATTGGAAACACATATCAGAAACCTACCAAGAGTCTGTCTATGGAGGAAAAAATAAAACCTTTTTTCTTCTTTATGGTAAAAACAAATAGAGGACATTCTTAACTTCTCTTCCTCAAACACTATGATCCTAGCTCTGAAATTGGAAAATGACACTGATTACTAATAGCAATCACACAGGAGTGTAAGTAGATGTAAGGAAAATAGGAAAAGAAAGCAAGGTGTTTTCAGTCTGGGAGATGGGAAAAGATTTAGACTTCCGTGTGCTGAAAAAATTTTTATAAAGTTTTGAAACATGATAAATACAAAAATGTGTTCCTGAAATTTATGCCATAATTTAGGAAAGGGTAAAAATTTGGTCAGTCTTTTATGCAAGTGAATATGTAGAGAAAACAATGTATTCAACAAAACCCCATCAACCATTGATAAATGACAATACCTCAAAGGTAAGAGATAGCAGATACCTTTTGGCTGGCTGACAGCAGGAGTTCATTATTTATAGCAACAACATCATACAAGCAAGAGAATGATCGGTTACAGAATTAAAACAAAACAAAAAAAAAGCTAAGCTCAGTGCAGACAGGGAAGCAGAATCCATAACCTGGATATTATTCCTTCATTATTGTGGTTGTTAAAATGTTGCCAAGAGTTTCCTCATATAGCTTTCTTCAAAACCAATTAATTCCCTTTCTTTTTTATAATTAACCATATTCTAATAGTGTGGTAGCTAATGGCAGTAAGCACAAAGCCACATGTATGGTTTTATATGTAATTATTACTTGCTAAGAAATGTTTCCTGTCTTGCTACAACACTATGATCAGATTCTGATTTTATTGGGAGACATTTATAATCATCTACTATTGAGTATTTCTTACCTGATAAGTTGTAATAGATAATGCAGGCCTATGACTTTGAACAAAACCAAAATCATTATTACTTCTTAGAATACAACTAATAATAGTAAGAACTATTATTATTATTGTTCAAATCCAAGACCACTATAGTATTGCCAATTGATTGACATAACCTGGAAAACAGGTAAAAGAAGCAGTCAATAACTATCTGAGTGTGATTTTTTCTACAAACCCTAATACAAATGTCTTCTACTCCTAGTGCAGGTAATCAAATCCTCACTGTACAATGATGGGGGCAACTTATGAACACAGAGGTAGGATGTAAAAGTCTGCTTTCCACCTTATGAAACAATTTATCACTAATTATCTCTGGTCTTATTTGATGCTGGAGTTCTGAAGTCTCCAAGGCCATTCTTTTCATGGGCTCTTACTATTGTTTAGATGCCCCACATCGTATTTCTGTTTCTATTAGCACCTTGATTTCACCCTGATAAGTTATTTCTTCCCCATTAGCTGACATCATAATCAAAGGAACTGCTGTTGCAATTCCATGTGTAGTCCTTAACATGGAGGCCTAACATCTTTCTTAAAAAGTTATCTGTGTTATCAAAGATCTGTGGTTCCTAAGGGTACAGGTTTGATCTTCAAGGCAAGAATTCCACCTCTTAACTTTATCAGATTCTAGTACAAGAAAGGTCTCAGGAGATTAAATATATATTTTGTATTATATTCAAAACATTTATTGAGTGTTAATCCTGCACTTATACGTGCGTATGTAATATACATATGTCAATGTGGACCTGCAAACAGCTTTATAGATAAAATCACCTCAAAAAGACTCATTATTATTGAAGAATTTGGTTCAAAAGAGGAATCAAGGGCAGAAAAGTGGCTCAATAATCAGAGTCTGTTAAATAAAGTATATAATTTTTAACTGAGTCAAGAATTTGAAACAAATACAATGAATGGTACTAATTAATGCAATAAATATTTCTGGACACCAAATATATACCAGACACAATTCTAGGAATTGTGTACATCAGCCACTGATCTTGTAGAATTTAAGAACCAGAAAACTATTTCCAAAATTTAAAAGATAAAGATTATAAAGAATTATTTGAGAGATATTGGAAATAGGAAACCAGATTGGCTAATGATATGTTTACATAAGGATGGTCATAATGATAGAGCAGAGAATACTGATCAAACAGAAAGTGATATTTCTAGAGTGGAGGAAAATTAATTGCTGGAAAACACCACCACCATAAAGGCCAGGGTAGTTATGAAATGAGACAGAGAAAGAGAGAAAGGGATAGGGGAGAGGGGGAGAGAGAGAGAGAGAGAGAGAGAGAGAAAGAGAAAGAGAAAGAGAGAGAGAGTTTGATTAGCTTCTTTAAAGGTGTTGATGACCCACAGTCAAAGATTCTATTTCAGACTGAAAACATAAAAATGCACCAAGAAAAACTTACAGAGAACAGCATATTTTAAAATTGATCATTTTTGCAAAATTATGTATTCCTGAAATGTGTCTTCAACTTCCGTTCTAGCAATTAGTTCTTACTTTTTAAACGGCTAATTTTGCAGCTATGTAAGATAATAATACAATATGAGTTTATTTTGAATTGCCCTTCCTTGATTAACTGATCTCATTTTATTACTCTGAAACTATTTCCAGCAACCTACAAGGGAACACACATTGATTACTCCATACAGTATTTAAACTAGATATCCAGGGATCTTGGAAGAATCTCTATTTCTTCAAGAAATATATCTTCTATCTCATGTTTAATCTCTGTGTTGTTTTGTTCCCTTCCCATTCATTCTAGCCAATCTCTATGAGGTAGTGTATGTAAGGATGCGTGTACAACAATGCCTTAAAATACAAGTACACATGGTTCACTGCATGGTCTATACTAAATGTGGTACAGATAGGAATTGGTTTTATTTTTCTACAACTGGTGTCATTTACTGTCTCTCTCTCTCTCTTTCTTTCTTTTTTTTTTTTTTGAGGCAGGGTCATACTTTGTTACTCAGGCTGGAGTGCAGTGGCGAGATCCTAGTTCATTGTAACTTCGAACTCCTGGGCTCAAGCGATCCTCCTGCCTGAGCCTCCCTAGTAGCTATGACTACAGGGGTACACCACCACACCTGGTTAATTTTTATTTTTTTATTATTTATACAGATGGGGTCTCACTGTGTTGCCCAGGCTGGTCTCAAACTCCTGATCTTAAGCCATGCTCTTGCCTGGGTCTCCCAAAGGGCTAGGATTACAGGTGTGAGCCACCACACCCAGCCTCTTCTTTTCTTATTCTTAATCACAACTTGAACAAATGACATAGTGTTCCCTTCATTCTCTTATAAGAAGAGTCTTAATGCAGGCAATTCGGGTTTTGAGAAGCCTAGTAAGCCTAGTTATTTCTAAATTGTAATTTCCAATCCAATTCAAAGCTCTACTTCTCCCACAGATTTAAGCCAAATATATGGCTTGGGGAGTAGCAGTGGGGATGGGGAGATAGTCTACTCATTCATCTCCTTCAACCTTCTCTAGCTTCTAGTGTTCTCAGAGCTTTGTGAATGGTCGCAGAGGGTGGGGTAGGACGTGATAGGAAACTAGAGTGAGAAAGGCTATTAAGACAGGTCCTATAAATCTGATTGGTTTGTTTGATTTGAGTCTTAATTTCAAATATTTTCCTCTGATAGGATAGATACATGGATGATACACTAGCAGAATTTTTGCAGATCCTCAGATGGCCTATTTTCTTTCCTTAAGCTGAATAATCTCTTGGAGGTGCTCAAAGTTCTCATGATGCAGTCTTTTCTCCTAGTAATCTCTAGATGCTATTCTACTTCCTTCCTGCTTCCAGTATTAAAGATGAGCTCTGTCCTCTATGCTTAACTTGATCTTTCTCTTTGAGAGATGCAAGATTATTTTACCTTATCCTTAGAGTTCAAGCATTTTACCAAGATATGCTCGAGTTTTGCTCTTTTCTCATCAGCCCATCTGGAAATAAAATGATAAAATTGTTTAAAACATGTTTGGAAGAGACTGAAAATATGCAGTCATTTTGAACTAATCATATTTTCTTCTTACTAACTTATTCATGCAAACAAGATACTTTTCTCCAAATGACCTGATCAATTAACATGGAATTGAAATGAAGAATTATTGATATATGATGGTAGTAATAATGTCATTTTTGATTAATCAGTCACTAGGACTATATGCTACCAGATATGTATAAAGAAAATGATTACTTATGGTATATCTATTACATAATTGGTCAATTATGATTTTTGAAAACATGTTTACTTGTAGATTGCTACCATTTCTCAGATATTCTTTGTTCACTTTCTTCACTGTCTCTTTTCTGAAGTTTAGAATTTTAGGGTTGGGCTGTTACAACATGAAAATTTTAGTTGCTCTCTTATAACAACAATAAAATCATAAAATTTTAAGAGATTCTATGTGATTATTTTAACAACATTGTTCAATCAGGATTCTACATTCTCCAACTAGTATTTATCTTTGTTTAGGTCTAAACAAATTTTGAACACACAGATTATTGTAATAATTTCACCCAATCTCACTGGTCTTGTCTATTACTCAGGGCACTCTAAAGGGATAGAAAACATCAAGAATATTAGCATATTTTTTCAAGATGTGAAAAAATGTGCTATTACCCCTCTTCTGCCCTTTTCTTCTTATTCCTAATCTACTCATTTAAGAAATCTGCAGATCTTCAGAAAGATAATTTATAAGCAAGGATGGATATCAGAATCAGAGGGAAATTCTTTTAAAAGTGAAAGAACCTCTTACAAGTAGAAAGTGTATAACTACTTCTTAACCCCCTTCTTAAACCCCTAAATAGATAAGCTATGATTAGGATAAGATTTCAGCTAAAATTACTTGGTACTTATGCAAAGTACAGACATCTTTTTATCCCAGACATATTTTTAAATGCAAAAACGACCCATTATGCAAGATATTTTAAATAATATTCTTTATTTAAAGAATTGTACTGAATTCTTTTGATTAACAATTTGCTAATAGATGCACAACTTCATGATATAAGGAGAGTAACCCTTCCTCCAGAACTTAGATGTCCTAACCAAAATATGTCAAAACACAATTTGCCCCTTTAATAATGACATCATTAACCTTAGGTTCTATAAGCAACAATAATCTTTATTCAAAAAATTCTTTATTTAGATACCTTGCTACCATGGCATTAAATCCATCCCACTTTGTTACAGGAAACATTTTCTATGTAAAAGCTTTTATCCCCATACCTATATAGAATCCTTCATATGATTGTAGAGCTGGAAGGAATTTTTAAGCCCAGAACAATTGGTGGGTTTCTAATGTAATTTCAATATTAATGGTTAAGAAGAAAATAGTTGAAAAAAATTCACCTTTTGCGAGTCCCCTAAAGAATTTTCAGAGCCATTGCGTTCCAGAGAGGGTCACTTGAAAAACCACTGGTGGAATCCAATCCTCACTTTACCAATGAGGATACTAAAGGCCAGAATGGTTACCTGAACTGCCCCAGGTCAGGCAACCAAGAGGAATGGATCAGGTGCCTCCTCATCAGGGAAGTTATTCAACTATGGAGGCCCAGATGCTATAAAATTGCTCATTCTGTACTGAAGGGTACTAAATAAGTAACTTGCAGGTGGCAATGCTTGTGTAATTAGTGTTAAGCTCCTCCATATTTAGAGCATTATATAATACCTATTTCTGGTCACATAGACAACTCTGGACTTATTCAGTAAGCACTTGCCAATATTATTTTTAGTGAAAAAGCAGGTGCAGTTTTTCCTGCACATTCTTAGATACTCATTAATTCAATAATGCCTTCATAAGTCTATTCTTATTTTTCTGACACAAATGCATTGTACCCCTTGGTAAAAGCACTTTGTGATTGTTTTAAACATAGACCAGGAGTGTGCGACAGCACTTCTGCGGTAAGAGCAGAGGGGTAAACATGCAGTTTGTCAGAATTATATATTGCCAGACACTTTAAGGAATACTCTCTCATCTCTGGAAGCAAGCTGACTTTTTTTTAAGTTATAATGTGGTCATTCTCACAGTTAGTTGGAATAGTCAATAGTATAATATGTTAATATTTGGAAACTAGACTGCAGAAGGAAATAAGGGACTGATATAGTGTGTGTGTGTGTGTGTGTGTGTGTGTGTGTGTGTGTGTATCTCATTGGTTATTCTCAGGAATAAAAAAATACTATCTAGAACATTCTGTAATTACAGTAACATTCTGGAACTTCACAGTCCTCTTGCCTGGGTAATGAGGTTATAGATTTAACTAGTATTCTAGTTAAACACCATGGAGGGGGCCGAGGGAGGGGCATATTTTCAGTACATGCATGCATATATTGCCAACCGGCCTCCTTACCTCTGCTCTCCTTATCTCCCTCTCCTTCACAGCTCTCCTCACTCATGCTTTGAGGGTTCTCTGAATTTGGGTTTGCCATAACAGCTCTCGCCCTCTCCTTCCCTCCTGGCCATTTGCATCTCTCTTTCAGCTACAGCCCCCTCTGCTGCCTCTTGTTTTCATTCACATACATATATATATATGTATGTATGATTACTGATCCAAGGTGTACAGCTTGGAAAATTGGCTTAAATTTCAAAATATTTTCAAATAAATCTCATTCTTTTCTGCCTCAAATTTCACAGATATACTGTGACTCATTGTTATCATAAAATATTTATTTTTTCACTTTGTTTTTTCCCTTCCTTTCTCTCTTTCTTCCTTCTTCCTTCGTCCCTTCCTTCCTCCTTCGTTCCTTCCTTCCTATCTTTCTTAAATTTTAATAGACTCATTTGTCTATTTCTTTTATTGTAAAGATAGCAGAAAAAAATCCTACTCAAATCTAATAATTCAAACATGGCACACTGTTGTAACTTCATGTGTATTGCCATACTTCTATAGCTTTAATGGAACAGAATAATTTTAAAATTGTAAAAGAAAATAGCACAAATCCTATTTTCCTTTAAAATTTGTCCCAATTATATACATATATCATTTTTATAGATCTCAGTGTATAACACTATCCCATCCATTTGATAAATGTGTTCTAGGAATTGTTCTATAAATTGATCAATATGTTTTTAATGTTGTTTAAGTTAGCTTTATATTTAGAAATTATAAATGCATGAACAAAGGGAAGTTTCTGACTATGCTTCTATTTAAAGAGATGTATTCTTTAAATACGAGAGAGAGAGACAAGAAAAACATGAAATGTCTGAGCCAGAAATACTCACCTTACTCCATTGGTTTCATGGAATCATAGGACTCTCAAAATCTACCTTCCAAAAAAATGAAGTCAGGTTAGTGTGGGATACTGTGGAATGTCCTGCAGCTAGTGACAGCATGAAGAATTAGGCTGTCACATCATAGGACATCTGAAGGACTTTGGCTTCTTAAGATATTGTGCAATTTGTACTTTCTTTTTTTTTTTTTTTTTTGAGACAGAGTCTCCCTATTTTGCCCGGGCTAGAGTGAGTGCCGTGGCATCAGCCTAGCTCACAGCAACCTCAAACTCCTGGGCTCAAGCAATCCT
>NW_012148163.1:1221644-1237769 GCF_000956105.1 Propithecus coquereli | reverse complement strand
CTCCTGGGCTCAAGCAATCCTTCTGCCTCAGCCTCCCGAGTAGCTGGGACTACAGGCATGTGCCACCATGCCCGGCTAATTTTTTTTTTCTATATATTTTTAGTGGTCCGATTAATTTCTTTCTATTTTTAGTAGAGACGGGGTCTCTCTCTTGCTCAGGCTGGTCTTGAACTCCTGAGCTCAAACGATCTGCCCGCTTTGGCCTCCCAGAGTGCTAGGATTACAGGCGTGAGCCACCGCGCCTGGCCAGCAATTTGTATTTTCTATTCAGGAGTCTCATTGATCACTTTGAGAATCAGATGAAACCTCTGGATATTCTACCCAGAGAAATGCACATGCACATTACCACCGTGCAAAAACGAATGACCAGGGCATTCATATTCATGGATCCAAGATTAAGGAGCCTTACACTGGAAGCACCACAGTCTTAGTCCAGGAGAAGGAAATATTAAAATGCATGGCTAAAATTGCATTAAAATGCTAAATTTATTCTATGTTATAAAATTAAATGATATATATTGAAAAGCACAGGTCATTTTGCCTCAAACTACCCGAAGATAGTTATAATGGAAAAGTACGTTTTCTTACAGTTATCTTCTTAAATGAATGAATATTTTATCTTGCGATGAGATAATTTTACTACCAAACTGTAATTCATTACCTTTCAGCATAATTCTCACTTCCAAATTTCATTTTCTGCTTGATACAAATACTCTATCAACTATAATACATTTAGAGTGTATTTCATCCAGAGATTTTTTTCCCCCAATATCAATCATAACACTTGATCTGATGGAGCAGGAATAAGAATCTGAATTCTCTGAATAAATATGAGGCTTTAATGTCTATTGCCAACCGACCCTAAACTTCTTATCTAAGTAATAAAATCAGGAAATGTAGCTCATTATAAAAAATATACACAAGGGTGAAGAAACTTAACTATGGGCTGTCTATTATATTTTAGATAAATTTATCGCAGTCACTCAAACTTCCCCTTCCAATTGAAGTGATTCTCTAAACATTATCTGTCAAAATATCAGTAGTCTCATTGCTCTCTACTTTCTTCTACAAGAAAATGCCTTAACTTATTGTCTAACACAGCAAAACTTTACCACAGTACAGAGTATTCACATCTGTAAAATGTATGTATTATTTATTTCTGATTTTTTGGGAATAAAAATAATTGTAAAATATTATATTGAAAAAAATGCTGTGATGGGGGTGTTGACAGGTCCAAGTCATGTAGTTGCTTAGAAATGGAACAGCAAGGATAACCTGGGTTTCCAGTGCCAGATTTCCAAATTATGACCACCCTAACTCTTATCTCACTGCTCTCCCAGCAACATTTTTTCTCAATTCTACTTCTTGTCCCAGGTCCCTTGCCCTCAAACCCCACTTTCTTCAAGTTTATCTGGTTAACTGAGCGATGATGTGTTTAATGGGTACTAATGGGCTAATGTGCTCTGTCAAAAGACACTTCATGAAGCTTTCTAGAAACATATGTTGTTAAGAACCGTGTTTTACTGTTGTGAAGTAACATGGGAGATTCAGCAGGACAGCAGTTTTCCCAGAATTCGATACCAGGAGACAGAGGAGAAAAAGCATTGGACTTAAGTCCCAAGACCTGGATTTTAAGGTTTATCCTGTGGAAGTCATTTTGGCTCATTTTCTACATCTGTGAAATAAGGATCTTAAACTGAATAATCACAAAGGTCCCCAGGTACCCCCCAAAGTTCATGTGTTGGGAACTGAATTCCCAAAGCTACAATGTTGAAAGGTGAGACCTTTAAGAGGTGATTAAGTCTTGAGGGTTCTGCCCTGGTGAATGGAGTAATGTTGTTATCTCGGGAGTAGGTTCATGATAAAAGTGAGTTTAGCCCTCTCCCGCTTGCTCTCTTGCCATCCTGCTTTTGCTGTGGGATGACGCAGCATGAAAGCCCTTGCCAGATGCCAGTGTCATGCTCTTGGACTTCCCAGCCTCAAGAACAGTAAAAGAAATAAAATTCTGTTTTTTTGTAAATTAAAAAAAAAAAAAAAAAACGCTATCATGTACTGGTGACCAGAGTGACTGTTTTTAGGATATCAGATTTTCCAATATCCCACATCCAACCAATCTGGAAAATATCCATCCTCCCTTGCTTTTTACTCCCCATTTGCCTACATTGAAAATAGGGTTTGGGGGAGGAAAAAGTAAATGCAGAAAATAATGTTGGCCTGAAAACTAAACACCTCTCCAAACTCCAGTTGAATTTTGTTATCTGGTGTAAATATTTAGAGATCGAGAAAGAGCAGGAAGCCTAATGCCCTCCTGTCCTCCTGCCAGGCCTGGCTGAGGGCCATACCTGCAGCAGTCTGGACTGGGCCCTCTTGCCTCTTTTCAAGCCCTTCAAGCTTCCATACTCATAAAGACTATGATTCATTTTGGGAACATGTTTCAAGTGCCCTGAAACTTGCCCCTAGCACATGGCAAACTTGTGAGCCCTCACAGAGGGGAATGGAAAAACCCTCTGGATTCCTATCACTTGATTTCAGCATCTCCCTTTTGTTTTTTCCATCTCAGCCCGAGGAAGCCAACATCAAACTCCTGTTCTCCAAACAGCAGCAAAATTTAGCTTACCCTCATCCAAGTGCAAGGATTAACAAATTCTCCACAATAAATGTTAGTATTCATGAATTATAATGCATGTATAATGCAATATAAAGCGAAACATTAGAATATCTAAATATTTGTAGGTATCCAGATGTCTACCCATGTGTGGAACAAAATGTACAGATATTTGAGTAAAGATTTTTTCTTATCCTGTTGACAGACTCTATTTTTGCCTAAACACCTGTGTGGAAATCTGTTTAAGTGGTTTTCTTTTGAAGCACATTTCTGCCACTGTTATTTGGCTTATTCATCTGTTATTTATGTTACGACTCCAATGTCAGAATCACTTCAAAGCTAGAGCAAGAAAATGATTCCTTAATTTATTTTTTTAGATAACTCAATGTCTGTAAATCATATTAACTAATTCAACTCATCAGAAGCTACTTTAAAAAAAATTCAAAAATTCAATCACAAGTGATAATAGGCTGTTAATTAATTTTAAGGAAAATAAATGTATTGCTTAGAAATAATCTACTTTCAGAAATTAAAAATTTGAATGATAAATATAGTCAGATCTAATATGCTAGAAAGAAGTATAAATTGACAGTGGATATGCTATTTGAAAATATGTCTATCCTCTCTCCCCCATGAAACCCAGCTCCCTGAAGTTAGAAATCAGAGCTGGATTATAACATATATATACATACATATATATATATAAAACATATATGTGTTATATATGCATATATGTATATATGTGCAGGTTCCTAAAGAGAGGCATTATCCTTCTGTAGCACCAATTGTTAACAACAAACCATAAGTTATAAATCTTTTAGCTTCACTTTCAATTTTTTCTATAAGTGAACTCATGGGGTATTGAACTACAGTATGAGGAGGTCCATATTGTATATTGCATTACATATTCAGAGGGAAAGAAATACATGTCTTCAAGTATCATTACACTGCATAAAGTCAACTGGAAAACAAAATTAAAATTGGACATTCCATCAGGCACAGGAGGAGATTCTTAAAAATAGTATTTTATGTGTGTGTGTGTGTGTGTGTGTGTGTGTAAAAGCTTATGTAATTAGGTGTAAAGGAAGAAACAATATTTTCCTCAGGCTTACTTTCTCAAATATAGCTAAGAAATTATTCTAATTTACAGATCACAGAAAAAGTCATCTTCTTCAGCTATGAGAAAGAAACCTTTCACTTGGATTCATTAGGACTTGTATATAGGCCTTAATATCAAAATGTGGGGGATGAGGAGAAACCTATAAGATTCTATAGAATCTTGTCCCAATCAGACTGTATTGGGGAACTTTCTTATTAGATCAGGTTAGAGCGTCATTGCCCAAAAGATCCTGTGGAACATTTATTCCACATAGTGGTCTGTGGGAAAAGAAAAAGTGGGAGTCCCTGTGCTCAGTTACGTTTAGAAAATGCTGCCTTCAGTATTCCCTGGTTACAGATTCACAGCCCAAATTACTAGTTAAAAGCTCTGAGAGGTCCTGCAGTAAAGAAACTGAACAAATTTTTAAACTCAATGTTTGCAGCATTTACTTGGCCAAGTATCCCTTGTTCAGGAAATTATCCCATTTCTCCTTAACGTACTTTAGGAAATGTGATATTAGACCACAATTTCAGCTTTAGGAAAGTGAATTCTTAAAACAACAGTGTTTGTCTCATTCTGAAATGTCTGTATTTTCTTTCAGGTATTCTCTTAGATTACTAAAATGCCATCATTCATGTTTTCATAGCATATTCTATAACACTAAATGCCATAATTTATAATTACCTTAAACCATGACTTCATCTCATGCTCAGAACATAGCCTTAGGTCACCAAATTGATGTGGAATATTATCTTCTTTGCATATATTTTGACTGCATCAGTGCTCCCTGCAATTATGTTTTCTGCTATGTTTTTTTTTCACTACTAAATAGTAACAAACTCAAGTGGTGCTTGATAATTAGCAAGTATGCTGTTGCCTTTGTGAGAAATAAGAACAGAATGGTTAACAAACATGCTTGCCATTGAGAATCATTTCTCTTTAATCATACTTGCCTCCAAAAGAAGACTCATTCACATATTTGGTATCACATTTAAAATGTAAATTATTTTCCCCTTTGATAAACTGAAAATCTGGGCTTCCAGACCCAATATTCCACATTGAGAGCTGGTGGAATATAGGTTCTGAATCTGATTTGTATAAAATTGTCACAATCTAGGAATTACCTGGCCTAGATAAACATCATTACTATCCAATTTTTGCAGAAAGCAAGGATGAAAACCAATAGTGAAAACGATCATTTTTGACAGATCTCTTCCAAATTTATTTATCATAATTTATAGATTGTGAGCATCCTCTAACTATAAAAATATCCCCTCAAATTTTAAACATACTTAATGTTGGAAAGTTTATTGTATCTTCCAATATGTAGTAGTTGCACTTTGCATTAGTTGAAAGTTCACGTGCAAATATAAACAAATACATTTGCAAAACCTTGACTGCACCCTGCCTGACAAAAAAAATCTGACCCCTTAGGGTGTGCAGCCCATGGATTGGGAACTACAGGAATGAACATAGATTTTGGACCACACATGCTATTTTGTGTGTGTGTTAGAGCAACAATTTGCTGAGAATAGTTTTGACTATGCCCACAGTTACTGCCTCATCACAAGCTGACGAAGAGGTGAGATAGTTTCTTTCTACCAAGGCAGGCATCCTAGGGAAACTCTTTATTTTACCACTGTTTATCATCACTATTACTTCTTCTGTAAATCAGTGATAACCAAAACTGTCCGGTATCATTCAGTCCAAAGACCAGCTTTTCAGAACTTAACTGTAAACTTTCAAAGCATATGGTTATGTTTTTGATTGACAACACAATAGAACTGCCCTTCAGATCCTGCCAGAGATTATAAACTCAGGCACTCAGTTGCCCAATTCCTATCAAAGCTTAGTTGTGAGACATATGTTTACTGAAGATTGCCTATAAGATACACTTGCCTTTATAACATGGATGAATTCATGAATTATATTTCCTGGAGTATTTTTCATGAAACACAAAGGTAGGTTCTCTGTAAAGATGAACACACATACACACACGCACACATCTGTATGTATACATATATACACATTTATTTGTGTTTGATCACATTGTCCTACTTAATGTTTTATAAGGCAGCCCTATAAAATGTGCTATTGTGTTTATTGTGTGGCTTCCACATAGTTTATTTTCAACGCAGCTGCCAGAATGATCCCTTTTAAGCTACAATCCAGATCATATCAATCCTATTCTCAAAACCTGACAACAGCTTTCTGCTTCATGCTGAGCAAAAGCTAAAGATTGAGAATGGCCTTCAAGGCCCCATATGATTTGCCCACCCATCATTTCTCGTTGACCTCATGTCCTGCGGCTCTTCCTTTGTTCCCTCTGCTCCTCACTCTAACCTTCTCACTAACCTTGAGAAAGTCAGGCCTGTTCACTCCTTAGGGCCTTTGAACCCTTGTATGAAAAGCATCCTGCCCCTCCCCAGTTCAGTGCTGTAGACATCCTCTGCTTTTTCACATCTATACTCAGATGTCATTTTTTGCAGTGAGGCCTTTCCAACAACCCTACTTAAAACAGCTTGCTCCCCTTGCCAGCACTCCTGATTCCCTGCACCCTGCTGCATTGTTCTGTCTTTTTATAAAGCACTCGTCACTTTCTAAATTACCATGTAGTGTGCTTCATTATTAGGTCTATGGTTTCTTGTCTCTCTCTCCCTGCTAGAGTGATCCCTGTGATCCAGTGATCCCTGTCCATTTTTTTCATCAACTATCATCCAAGATAAGAAAAATGCCTGGCCATAATAAACACTCAGTAAATAATTGTCGGTTGAATCCCTGAATGAGAGTTTATTGTAGGGCTGTTGTTGCAACATAATATAATGCTCACCTTCTTGGGAACTCAAAGGGAAAATTTCTCTCGGTTTTACTTGCACATCCATGACAATGTGCATTTCCAAGTTGTGGACTGACTTGAGTCCAGGCCAGGGAATAAGGGAAGGGAAAAAGGTGGTAAACTTACCACCAGATCAGTGGTATTTCATATTGTGGTCTTTATCCCCAATATGCTTGCCGTTCTTTACTTTATAGTGTCTTCAAACAACTGCTTCATGTACTCAGTACAGGGAGACATGGGGCGTGCGTATTCCCCCTTCCCTGAACCAGAATATCTCCATGTAATTCTTCTGTTCTTTACCTCATTAAAATTAAGCCTTTTGGTTCAAAATTTGTTCTTAAATGTGTATCATTCCTATCAAAAATAAATTTATGTTGAGGGAGTAAAACTGGTCATTTTCATACAGTAAATTTATTAAAATGCTTAGAATAATTCATCTGCAACTGAATGTGGAGGGGTTTTCGTGGAGACATGCTGCTTCTTGTTGATAGGATCTTTGTGTTTATTTTATGAAACCCATCACTATAAGCTAGTCATGTTTTTATTGATCTAAGGTTCAATATGTCTATTGCTTCTAAATTATCCCACTTTATTTGACCACAGTATTGTGGAAAACAAACAATACATAATTTTGATTGTTAACAATTGGTTAGTTGAGTGTAAAAACTCCCGCTGCTCCAACTGGATGCAGTTTTCCCCTGAGTGACATCACAAATATAAATTAGAAGAGCATTTTAATATGCTTATTTGTAATTGTTCCAAAATCCCGTAGAAGAAGATCAGAGCTTATGATCTTTTTTAATAACATTTAAACATCTAGGCATTCACTTTTTCATAGCGATGAGCCACAACCAATTTCTGAAAGTTCTACTTTTCCATTTTTGTATTGTATTCTTTCAGGATGTAAGAATCATCATGGTGCTTCTGTTTAATTTGTTTTCAGGAAACATCAGTCTTGTAAAGATCTCATGCTTTTAAACAAATATGTCTTTAAATTAAGTGTTTCCTTTCAAAAACACATATCTAGTAGAAGTTTATTCACATTATTTTGATTCTGAATTTGACTTATAATAAGCAGTAAGCTATTTTCAGAATTAACATAAAGATTAAAATTCAGTCCAATATTATATATTCAATGCACACATTAATATTTTCTTCCTCTGCGAATTAATATTTGTGGCATGAAATAACAATTAGCAAATTAATTGAATCAGTTGCTATTAATATTAATAATATTAGTGTGAATATACATACCATTTGCCTAAAACTTTGTGTGGATTGCAATTTAAAATATATGAAACCATTGACTGAGACCAGATTTCATCTGTGTGATTGAAAAAGAAAATAAAATATGTTTTTATTATTCTGGAAATCAAATGACTTAATACAAAGACACTAAGAAATTGGCTTTGTAAATGAACTAAAAATATGATTCTGAGTTACAAACATTTGCCTTCCCCTGATGTAAAATTTAGGTGGTGTCTTCTGGTTATTCTGGGATATTACAACAGTTTTTCAGTGAAGCCACCATAAATCTCTTCTGGAATTAGGTAGTTCTTGCTAGCTGTGTCAGTATGAAAGAGACAGGACTGGAGGGGCTAGGGGCAGAGGAACAGAAGATATGGAGGGTTTATAGAGATATGGGCCACCTATGGTCAGGAAAGATTACTAGATTAAGAGAAAAAGAATAGGTACTATAAACCCAGGTAGAAAAGCAGATTGCACAGCACAGGAGATTAGCTCAGACAGAAAATACATCAACAGGGGGGTTTAAGGAGGGTGCCTTCTGAGCCCAGGGAATCATCACAGAGACCCATGAAGCCAGGCAAGGTGCCTGAAAAGTACAGAGAAATATTTGGCAACAAGGGTCAAGATATTAAGCACAAATGCTAAATTTTACTTTTCATCAACCAATCTTGATAGTGACACAGTGTTTTCTGAGACAAGGGATCCTTATTTATTTACTTTTCTAAATGAAATCAGAACCAAGTCTTGAGCTCAAGGAAAAGGAAAAACATATACCTAGCTGGAATTTAGGAGCACAGAGGGAGGGAACCAAGAATTTCTGACAGTGGCATTTAAATATATTTATATTTTATCATAGAGCTAAGATGTACTTTCTTATTGGAATTTTTCTACTAATCTGGCTGCCATTGAATGTAGACTTTTGTGGTGAATCTAATATCATATTGCATTTTACCTAACCCATAATTGTCTTCATATTTTGCTTGCACTTGGCAGAGTATACTTTCCATTGCATTTTATATTTTATTCTTAGTCCTGTTATATAATTAAGAATAGTAGAAGTATCAAGAAACTAGACTATATAATCTCATGAAACCCTTAATTGACTTTCCTATTAACTTTTCCAATTTCCCTGCAGAGATTGTTTCTATCGATATTTTAATTTCATGTGAGCCGAATGACGGGAAGTAAAGCACTTTTAGCAGATGGTTGCCACAAACTACATACTACATTTCAGAATTGGTCTACAAAATTCTGCAGCTTGGCAGTGTGTGGTGGATCATTTTACTGCCTGTTAATGCCAAAAAAAATCTGGCTGAAATGTGTGTGTTTTTCCATTTAGTTTATTCTCTCACTTTATTAAGAGCTACCAGACTTGATTTACTTGTGTCTGATGTATCCATAAAATTTAAATTCAAGAAGTTTCGCAAGTCAATGTTTCCCATTTGCATTAACTGAAATTCCATGACATCTGAGAGTCAATCTTTAAAGAAACTACTGATAGCTTTAAATATCACTTTAAGTATTCGTTTCAATAGATAGTCCGTAAACACAGGTGGCAAGTGATGTGGTAACTAAGAGTATGCCCTTGTATTTTTAACCTGAATCAATATTTTCTATTCTTAACGATCTCATCCAATAACTCCCTGTGAAGTAAAAGGTAGTGTTATCTGCTAATTGTGAAGGCGGAGGAGCTGGGTCAGAAACCTGGGGAGCTATATAAAACTTTCAAACAGTTGTGGACAATAGCAGAGACTACACAAACCCAAAACCGTTTGAAGAACCAGACACTGTTGGAGTGACACCAGTTGAGCTTGTCGTAGCACTATTGATGCTGGAATGCATTATTCTTCAGCGTTGTCCAGCCCTCTCGCTGTCCACAGCAGTCTAAGTGTGGGTACTGAGAGGCAGAGATTTGGATTGACCCAGAGCTGGGTTTGTGTCAGGCTGATTCGATGTAGCAACAAGGAGCCCAGAGAATTGAAGGCATTGTCCAGGGCATAGTTTGAATTATAGATCATAGAGTCAAAGCTCAACAGAGCAGGGAATAAAGGTAGAAGACAGGGGGCTACAACAAAAAGAAGAAATGAAATGGAATATGGTATTTTATTTAAGAGAAAGTGCTGTAGAAGTAAGAATACTTAAGTTAGAACAAAGTTGTAAACAAGATTCACGGTGTTTAAAAGGAATATTTAGGAGGTGAAGCAATTTCAGCTAATGTAAAGTCAAGAGTATGACCATTATTACAATGGGTCATTCAAGTAGAATAGGGGTAAATACCACTGCTGGTAGAGCTAGGAAAATGGTTACATCAATGCCTAGTTTGTTAGAATAAACCAAATTTTAAAGCCACAAATGACTGAGATTATATCTAGGCAGTTTACAGACAACAGCATAAAGAAGGGTGGCCACACGGCTCTCTCTTCAAGGCTGTAGGCATTTTTAACATCCACACCCCAACCCAAACAGGAAAATAATGGTTTGGAAGTAACAGTGATGGGGATGGAGGAAAGCTATTCCTCTTCTTGAGTCTGACTGATGCAGGCTGTATAGAAACAGCCTATCCTCACTGGATTGCAGAGAAGCCAGGATTCAGTTAAGAAAATGGAAATTGTATCCACCAAGAGATTGGGAATACAAATGGTTTCGTTCCGTCGTGTCTTTTATTGGACCATGGAATGTGAGAATAGAAAACAGAGTGAAATGGTTTAGGTGTGAATAGAGAAATCAGAGGCTAGATTAGGGTCTGGGGCAGTAAGAGCCTTGTGAATGAGAGTAGAGGACAAAGGTGAATAATACTAATAATGATGACGAAAATTAACAACTATTGAATGCTGTGTGTGAGGTGCCGTTCTGAGTGACTTAACTCAGATCTAAAAAAAATCAGGTGAAGTATTAGTGTTGTGAATTTTAAAATGTGCTTGAACTAAGGCACAGAGAGTTTTAGAGCCTTCAGTCACACAGCTAGTATGTGGAGAACCCAGAAAGATCGCTGGAGTTCACCTTTGTTTAGTGACCAAGAATATAGGGATATCTGGACAATGGAGAATTTACCTAGTCCCATCTTTTTTTAATACTAGATTTATTAACCCCTGGTGGGCTTTTCTCTATGTAAGCGTGAGGAAGATGGGGAGGGGACTGCTGGATCTCTGTGATATGTTCCCTGAGTGCTCAGTGGCTCTGACAGTGGCTGTAGTGGTCAGTAGCCTGGAGAAGTAACAGGAGATATACTAGCTGAATGTGTTTGAGAGGACTAAATAAAAATGCTGCTCCTGAGACCATGAAATCAAAGAGATAAAAGGAGAGGCAAAATGTTTTCATTCTAATTTTGTCAGTCAATCATACCATGTTTAGCAGTTTACATCCTAAAATGTCTTCTAAATGTACTAGTTGATGGTACACAGTAAAAGTCACCATTGGTTCATGAAAATCAGAATTATTATACATACACTGGAAAAAATTTACATATACTAGTATGCTAGGCTTTAAATATATAACAGTGTGTTAAGAACACAATATCTACAGCAAGACTTACTTCATTAAAATCCTTGCTCCTTTGCTTACTAGCTATGACAATGGGCAAATTTAACTGTTTTATGTCGTGGCTTTATCGTCTATAATTATATAAGAAGATAATTACAGTGCTGACTTCATAGCATCTTTCTGAGCATTTAGGTAGGTGATTGGCCCTTAAAAGTACTCAGGACATGCTAATAGTTATTATTAATATTATTATTCCTCTATTGATATATATATATACATATATATATATATATATATATATACATGCACAGGTATGCAAGCATACACAGAGACACACACATCACATACCCATACACACACATTCACACACACACACCCCTATGGTATGAGTTCTCAGACTGTAATAAAAAGTAAGCACTCAAGATAGTGGCAAAATTTGGCACGTGCTTCCAGAAACAATGGCATACCAACTGAAGCCTGTTTCTCAGTGTCATGCCTGGTGGCACTCTGAGATGCCTGTGGAGCCTGCCTCCGCCAGAATATTTTTCTGTTACTATTTGACAGACCTTGATTTTGAGACAATGTTGTCCCGATGTCTTGTTTAGTCACTTGTGCTGTTTTTATCACCATCTGTTTCCATTCCTGGCCCATTTTTTTTCAGTCTAGAAACTTGTCGTAGGTCTTCTTTAAGTTGCTCACAGCTTTTTTTTTTCCTTTCTGCGAGCTGCAAAGTGATATCTTGCTTGGGTTTATTTGCTTGTGGCCCATATGCCCTTCCCCTCACTCTTTCTGAGTCAACCTCTAAATTTGTTCTCTCTCAAGCTGCATTTGTGTCTTTTAAGTAGGCAGGGAGGTCGTGACACTATATCTCTCCAACTGTATCAACAAATTGTTTTGATTTCCAGAGCATGGGTGGGTCATATGCTTTTTGTTTTCCTACAGAAGAATGAATTTCATGAACACGAAGAGAGAGCTTCATTTTTTACAGCTCTGTGGCTGAGAGCTGTACTTAATCGTTCTAGCAACCTGCTTTATCAGTTGGTGGCTGAAGGGCATCGTTGTCCTCAGACACAAAAGTGGCTATGTCAAAATGCTAGCAATATTAAGTGAAATTCTGCACTTTGAAATTCTGTACTTTCTGTCAAAGGTGAACTGGCATAATAAGAGTTTTTCTCAGACAATTTTAAGAAATGCAATGAATGTTCCTAACTTTTAATTTACGTTTTTAAGTATAGATTGTTTTAGCTGGCATGTATTTTAGTCCATGTGTGGAACAGGGGTGGGAACAATTGCAAAGTACTTGCCATTCTAATCTTTATTTTTCCAGTGCTTATCAATACGTATACCAAGGACTTACTATAATTTTTAAAACTCCCATCATTTTTTGAAAAGGTCACACGGGACTGTTTGGAATAGGACTATGTAGAGTCTGAGGTGGCATTATTTAACTTACAATTAATTCATATTTAAAACAGAAATGGCAATTGCTTCCTTACCTTTCACTGGGTCACGGTGAATCTCCAATTACGTAAGATGTATATGAAAGTGCTTTGAAATCCTAGGTAAACATAAGATTTAATTATTAATGAAATATGTAACATTTTTGGGAATTTTCTAAGTTGAGTCAGATATGACCACTATTTTTTAACTTTGAGTTATTTTAATTTTGAGTCACTGCCATTAATATATTATAATTTTTTACAATCATAACAAAAAGAAGTAACTTCTAAAATGAGTAGATATGGAAATCCTATTGCTGCAACACAGCTTCCATGGACAGGTAGGAATGGGGAAGACAGCAGAATACCCACACAAGTGTTGTATGTTGTGAGTTGAAGTGTGGTCAAATGATTACTAGGGAGACTAAGTTGTTTGAGGTGTTTGTTTTGTTTTGTTTTATTAATGGCAATTGCAAGTCTTGGCAACACTCTGGGAACATGCGTCACTAGACACATTAGTTAATTATAAAATCTTCATAGTTCCATTTCAGGTATGTATTGATATCTGGGTGGTTAATTGTATTTGGCTTTGAAGACATAGTGCATAATCAGGGAGATAGATGTGAGTCATGGAAGAACTCATAACCCATGGGCTTATTAAAAAACATGTCTATATGGTGCTCACTGATTTTGAATTTGTGTTCATTGCACTCAATGTATAGTCCTAAAAGTTTGAACTAGGAAAATAAAAACATTATCATAACAAAATTATAGAAAGAAGATTAGGTGGAAGATCCACACGTTTTGTGAGTCCAGTGTTCAGTGTAACTCGACGGTGTGTTGACACCAAAGCATTGTCCCCGGCCAAGTTACCATCACTGTGATGCTTCTCACATGGGTACCTCCATGTTAGCCTCTTCAATATAGAGTTTTTAACTGAAAATCTCTCCTAACCCACCATTCAAAAATAATTAGCTTTAAATCATTGTTCAAAAGTAAAAAACGGAACAAAGTGTTCTGCCATGTATTCTTATGCTTAGCTGTAAATAAAAATGAACTGGAAAATATTTGTGAAGTCTTATGAATTTTGCTTTAGTCATGATCATCAAATACATACAATATCATAACATCATTATTTTCCAATGCAATGTGTTGAATATAATTACAGAATTCTGGTAAACAGTTTAACTCTTGGTCTAAGGAGTGGTTTTCTCTGATTGGACATATAATGTTTTACTCCACTTTAACAAAGCTATTTGAACTGCGAAAACTATAATTACAGAACCTCTCTAATGTGTTTTTTGAACTTCTCTGACAGTATGCAAAAAACGAAATCCTCAACAAGAGAGTGAGGGATTGCTTATGGAGACACTGATGTGATAAACAACTTTTATTCACTTCAGGTTAAATTGTGCACTTTAAACATGGCTGTAAATAGCTCTGTCAAGGTCACTTTATAGCCACTAACCCAAGATTGGTGTTTCCTATAAAAGTGTTCAGTAATTTACACTGTATGCTGATTTTTCTAATCCTGTCTTTGAATGTTTTAAAGTACCTTTACTGTCAGGCTAATACACTTAAAGGAACTGGATGAGTGAGCCATCAAGACATATTAGCGCAGCAGGATGTTGTGCAAATGCCCTATATTCTTCACCAAATTTTCAAGCATCTTAAGAAATGCTTATGGTAAAGAAAGTAGTAACAATACTAGAGTATTTCTAGTACAGTGTTAGTATGGAAAGTTAGTCTTTAACAATGAAAATGTGCAGTTTTACATGCCAATTTAAAATAATTGGCAGATTGATAACTATCAATTATCCAGTTATTCTCCACCCCCAATATATTTGAAAGCCCCTTTAAAGTCACTCCAAGGATCTCTTCTCTAAAGAGAATTTACTCCTGTGCACAGGGAGCCATTTGTCAATTTTAAGTCTGCCTTTTTAGAGCAGCAAACACAACTTGTCTACAGTAATTGTCTTGATATGATAGACCTGCCCCAATACAAGTTCATTGATATCAATCAAAGTTTTTCTCTTACTCGTTCTTGCCCATCGTTGAATGACACTGTCTTATACTTTCAGAGAAAAGAACCATAGAATGTTCTAGCTATCTCTGCATAGAAAAGACCAGAGATGACAAGAAATTTGTAACCGATCTCCATGCCGCCTCATGCTTCATGCTTCTCTGGAGGGAAAAATTCAAAAGGCATGGACAGCTTACCTCTTAGCATTTATGTACACCCGTGATACTTATTACTTCAGTTACCTTAAATTTGTGCCTTGTAAATATTTCCTAATCATGAAAATACTAATAGCGAGATTTTCATGACTGTAAACATCAGTATAATTAATTTGAATAGATAGCATATTTAAGCTTATTGTCCACATATAAATAAAGAATTACAACCAAGCAAAATATGTGGCAGTGGACCTAAGATTCTTCCCCTCCTCTGATTTGACATTCAGACTCACCTCAAGGAAAATCAATTTAAAGGAAGTATCACTTAAAATCCTCAGGGGATATCTTGTTTCACATTGTAAGTCTTGTAAAGACAAATAATCCTAATCCAGTGAGGACAATAGACCAAAATCTAGCAAAGCTGAAATAAATACATTCCATTTAAGAGAATTACATAGAAAATACACATTTTATAGCATTCAATGTGAAGTATATTAACACAGAATCCAGAATTACATCAACATCATTGATTGATGAGTGAAACAAAAGGGAGCTCTATCTGTACGAAAACAAACAAAAAAAAGTCTGGAATTAAAAGAGTCTTGGAACATCTGGAATGTTAACTTTTAGTGAGCATTTCAACATTATACTATCTTAATTCAGGAAATTCATTTCCTAGCATCTGTTTCAGAAGGAAGTTGGTGATATCAGTAGTGATTACTATACAATCATTTACACCAAAGTAATATATTGAATTTTCAACATCAGCACTTACTGTTAAATAGCAAGCCATTCAAGTCTTGGAGCTGTACTGTATCCAGGGGAAGAGAATTAAGATGCAACAAAATAGCATTTTCACACAGAGAGTCTTTTCCTACAGTATATCAGCTGTCACCCAATAAACTTGCCAAAGACAGCTATTCCCCAACATACGGGATTTTCAGTCATGCAGACACCCACCTTCCTGTTGATTTTGTTATTAGGCTTTTTTGAAAGAAATAGCAACCAGCTTTCAGAACTTTCAGCTGTAATAAAATAACACATTTTTGTTTTGGATGTTCTATTGATAAACTTTGTACCTACTCTAGAAAAATATTTCACTTTTTAACAATTAAACTAGCTATAACTAATATTGCTGATTTCTATTTAAAATTTAAATTGTGAGGTAAAAGAATGGTAGATAAAACAATTTATGGGTGTTGTTGCCTTGAGAAAGATATATTTAAACATGAAAAATATT
>NW_012148163.1:1217636-1221269 GCF_000956105.1 Propithecus coquereli | reverse complement strand
GACAATGTCTTTTTATAAGGGAAGGCCATTCTGTTTGTCCACCTTAAAAATCAAGCAACATGTAATAAAAAAATAGCACAGAAATATTAATCACTATGACTTAAGAATGTAGGAGGCTAATCAACCTCCCTTTCTCCTCTTCTTGAGTTCAAAACAGATTGAGAATCAAGTCACATGTCAAAATATCACAGTTTTATTTCATATAAACTGAGTAGCTCTTTGGTCAAAAGGTTTCGATAATATTCACCTCTAATTAAACAAAATTGCCATTATTCAGTGGTCAGGAGGACAATCCAAGCCTCTCCCAACAGGCCTGCTTCTGGATGCTTATACCGTGGAGAAGATGCGAATGTCCTCTTGGAGGCAGGATAGCTCCTGAAAACAAGAAGGAAGAAAGGACTGAGCAGAATAGTCTAGTTCCTTCTTGCTAATCAGCTAAGTCACTCTTGCTCCCTTGGGTGGAGTGTTCTTGCTGAAATCCTTCCACATGAAAAGTGGCGCATGAGGACTTCACCACACTGTTATTCTCACCAGCACCATTAACACTACCACCAAAGCCACCGACTTGTACGGGCTTAGAATACGGGAGCTATAAACTGCTTATGTGCATTATGTCTAACTTAATATTTACAATGACACTTTATGGCAAGAATTAATCTCTATTTTACAAAAAGAAGGAAACTGAGTGACAGAGACTTTAGGTAACTTGGTCAGGGATACACAGATGGCTGGATATGCCAAACTCATTCCTTCTGTTCTTGAATTACTAGGATAACACTTCTGTAATTTGAAGATATGGTCACCAAATGGCAAACATATGTACTTTTAAACATTAACTAAGTTTTTCTCCAGCTAAAAAAGAGAATTCTGGATTTATGCAATTATTCTTGGTGATAAAAACACTATCATATAATTCACACAGTTAAAATAATGAACAAATATTAAAACATGGAAAGTTAGACTCAAGGTCCATTTACTTAGCTACATATATCGTTTATCTGTACAGATGTCCTGATATTTGCTTTATATTTGCTGTAATTTTATACAATTTGCATTTTTTATAGTCATTTGCCTTCCCAGAATTGTTTCTTCCCAAGTATCTTCCTTGCAATATAAAACTTAACTAAAATGCCAATCTTCATAGGCTTTGGTTTCTCATATTGTTCTTAGGTGAGTTATTAGCAAATGGCTCTCCTGTTATATACTGTTAAGATATCTGTGCTCTCTTCTTCAGTTACCCCAGACCATTTTCTCATGGTTTGTCTTCCCTTTGTGTTGTTGTTTTTGTCATGCCTGTATTGTCATGCCTCTGCTTTTTGGTCCCTACATGAAATCAAAGTGGCACCTATCTTGCTGCCATATGGCAGTGGCTTTCAAAAATTCTGAACTGGAGCCACAATAAGACATGCATTTCATATTGTAAGTCAGTAAACTCATGCATATAAATGTGAAGCAAAAGTTTCATAATATATATTCTTACTACTTGCACTGTACACTCAAATTCACATTATGTTTTTCTTTTTTATTGCTTTATTTAAAATCCTTGTTAAAACCCACTAAGTTGATTTTGTGATCTACTAGGTCCCACAATGTCCTAGACCACAATTTTAATTCCTGTTAGAGACTCTAGGCTACAAAGCTTGATACCGCATTTTCCTTTAGCCTTTCTACTCCTGTTTTGTTCTCCTTCACCAAGAACTCACTTCTTTATTGACAGTATCTCTACCTCATACTACAGAACTCAGTTCAACAAATATTCAGTGAGCTTTTCGTTTTTGTTGGGACTGTGCCAGGAACTGGATCTATCAAAATGAATGTCAATGTCTGTGCCCTGGAACTGAGTAATTAATGTATCGGCCAATGTCTTTCATAGTGAAATTGGATCACCTTGTGCAGTCTTTTCCACATTATTACTAGGGAGTTTCTGTGCTCTGTTGAGATTCTCTTTTGCTAATTCTCATCAACCAACTGATGAACAATTACCTCTATTCTGCAGATGTCTTATAATAGATAATGGTTACAGGTAGGAAATGGATGATTGTCAGTTGTCTAATGTCAGTGGATAAGACGTAAAAGACAAAATTGACATATAATTTCAGACAGAAGCTTTGATCAAATCTTCTTTTTTAACTCTTGTTCCTATTAATTTCGTTTAGTATACGATTCTGGAGTGAAACAAGAATAACATTTTAAAAAATGGTCTCTCTGTTGGATTTTTATCCACTTGGCCATCACAGATCCATTCTCCTTTCTTTTATTCTCCAAGATCGGGAAGGCTGACCCCTGAATCTTTTACTCCCTTACTTCTTAGCCTACTGGCTTAGGTGGAGTGCCTGGGTTCTGCTAATGAAAGGCTATAGCAGGGGTGCAGAAGGTGGGAAGAAAGAGAGAGGTCTGCTATCCCATCCATATGTCCTGCTTGCTTCAGAGCAACATCTGTAGCAGTGGCTTCATCCCCCTTGGACTAAGCTTCCACTGGGAAGTTCCTCTTCCATGCTCCCAGCAGTCCAGCAGCTATTTTCTCCTTATATTCCATCCATATCAGTGATGATCATCTCTTGCCATGTTGCTGGATTTAGGATGGCTTATCCTCTCCAGCCCACACTTCTCCAAGTAGCCCCTTCATTAAAATATGTTCATATGAACAACCTGAGAGAATATTTTATTCTCACCAGGATTTTACTGGCAGTATTTTTTTTCTTTAACTTAAAAAAAGTAAGTTTGAAACATTTTAGAATAGACTTAACTTTAGAATAATCTTCTGCACTATTTGAAAGCAATTATGAAAGAGCAAGTCCTATACACAAGTCTAGTCTCAAATGAGACAGCAGCCTGGGTGATCTGAAGCTTTAAACCATTCTATCTTAAAACTCGAGAGGAGAGGGGAAAAGAGGTAATTTTTACGAGGTGCTTTTGTTGAATTTTTTATATTTGATATACTTCCATTATGATATTGCCAAAGGACTCTTACCTGAGTGATTAATCTAGTGGGTATCGATGTGGACCTAAAGTCATAATGAGAGGTAAAGAGGTGACACATAAATGTTTAGAATGTCCAGTCATTTTAAATGTGATGGGGAGCATTGATTCTGTGATCTGTAAGATGTCTAATTGCATCTTATGCCTACCCAGTTTATTTCCTAGTACTTGTGTAGAAGGTTGATGTACTTGTGTAAAAGAGATGATGCCTTGGTGTCTGCATTGTCTCTCTCTCTCATCTACCTCTCTCTCTGTCCACTTGTATGTGCACACATGCGTAAGCAAACACAAAGATAAAATATTTATGTGATTTATAAAGGCAGACTTATCAGTTCTTTATTTACCTGGATTGTGGCATCTTGTGTGCAATTTTAGTGCTTTTTCTAAGTAGGAAGTCATTTTTGTATGAATAAGTGTCTGTTGTTAATGGATCATAAATGGACTTCATGTATTGATGTTACTATTCTAGGAATCCTATTTTATATTGTTTTTTCATATTTTACACTGGACGGTCTCAATTATTTTTATTTAAACCTATGACATTTCTATTAATTTTGAAAGGTGTTATTTGGTGTAGTGTTATATGGAAGTAATAGAAAGTTGAAACCAAGGAAAAATGTTTGAAATTAAATCTGTGGAAATTTGATTTCCAGG
>NW_012148163.1:1210586-1216516 GCF_000956105.1 Propithecus coquereli | reverse complement strand
GTGGTGAATGTATCTTGGTCTTGCTCTGTAAACCTATATCTCGCTCTTGCTCTATAATCTTGTCTTTCTCTCCACAATAAACCTTATTTTCTGCTAAAAAAAAAAAAAAAAAAGGAAACAAAAAAAGTGTAGACTTCATTCTGGGTTGAGTATCAGGGGAATAAAACATTTTGCTATAGCGTTTCTACTAGGAACAGTACTAGAAATACATCTGAATTTATAGGAAATCTATAATTGTACAGCTCCATAGTCTTTGACTGCTGTTGTCTTCCTTTTAATGTCTAATGAACCAGTATGTCCTTTGGTTTCTTCCCCAATTTTTATAATCAACATTAAGGAATTCTATCACATTGGTTCTTGAAAGAAAGGTTGTTCTTCGAGTCTAAAATTTAACTTAATTTAAAAGTGTAAAAGAAGGAAATAATGTGTGAAGAAGATAATTTACTGTCATACCTACTCTCCTTTCCTCCACGTTTCTTAGTTTTTAAACTTCTATGATAACATTCTTAGTTAGAAAACTAGAAATTGGTGTGTTTTTGACCATCCTTCATTCATGCAAAAGGTATTTAAGATAATACCCTGTGCCAAACAGTAGTGATAAGAAATATCAGTGAAGAAAATTTATAAAGATCCTTGAGAAGATAGAGCTTACATTTAAGCAATTACAGGAGGGCGAGCAGGAATAAAAATAAGCATAAAAATAAGTAACCTAGAATTTGAAATGAGTAAGAAATTTTGAATTTGATAAGTACAGTGTGAAAAAATATAGCAGGTTATGCTGGATTGCATGGGCTACCCATAGAAATACGACTAAACATTAACCTCTCAAATTCACTGAATATATGAATGTATCTACACAAAATAGCTATATTAGCCCTACTTTTTATTACTTTGAGACACAGTTGTGGGAGCACAGTGCATTTCATCAATGCATATTAGAGTTTCATAAGCTCAGCATCGTTGGCATTTTGGACAGATGATTCCTTGTTGTGGGGGCCACCCTGTGTATTGCAGGCTATTTAGCAGCATTCTTCACCTCTAGCCACTAGATGCCAGTTGCACACCCTCCCCCCTACCCAGTGTGACAATAAAACATGTCTCTAAACAATGATAAAAGTCCCAGAGGAGGCAAAATAGCCTCCATTTGAAAACCATCGATGAACATAAATAGGAGAGTTCTTTTCACAATTTGTGTCTAGAACAAAATTTTACTTCCCTTGAGGAGCACACTTCCTATAACGTCTTTGTATTATATTTGCACTGCCAGCCATAAACCATAGTGCTATAAGATCAACAATTCTGCTTTTTTCTCTTTATAAAGTTTCCTTTTATATTTCTATTTCATCCTTTTGTGTTTTCTCAAAGAGACACCAAATCCTTTGTGGAAAGAAGTGGGTGTGAATACAACTGTTGATTTTTCCTTTCTTTTGCTCTCCCATTAGCAATCTACTAGTCTAGGTGTTCACCCTTTTACAATTGAGTTACTGCAATGCCTTCCTTCCTCTGTTCCCCCACACCATGATGTAGAACACTGCCAGATTAACCTTCTCAGAGTGACAATTTCACAGCAGAACGTTTTTACTTAAAATATCCTCCTTAAATAAAATTTGAATGCTGAAAAATAAGATACTTTAGAATTTGCTTTCCATTAGATTAATAGTTGATCTGCTTGAGATTGGTAATAATTATTTTCCCCTCAATATATTTTGCTCACCCTCACCTCCATAGCATATCCTGTTTCCTTTAACTGGAAATACTTCTAACTCTACAGCTTTCCTAAATCTATATGTTTTTATAGCAAGTTGAGGTTTTAATTCTTCCATGAAACCTTTTTTTTGTCATTCACTTAAAATGATGCCACCCCTCCTCAATACATACTAATCTTATATAAGCACATTTTTATATTTTTTAAATATAAATGTTTTATTTCATTTAAACCATGAACAGTTTATAAACTCCTTGAAGAGAGATAGTGAGGTTTATATTTCTATTTATGCCTAGACTCCGGTGCTAAAAACACAGAAGATACGCAATAAATGATTAATGATTCAAATTGACTGGGATTGTGGAAAGTGCAATAGGAGCTTCTAGTTAAGATGGTGAAATTAGCTGAACATGGGGCTGGGAAACAATCCCTAGTACTCTACTCACATACAAGTTCTAGATTGAAAAATTGGAGGTAATAAAAATTAAAAGTAAGACAATGAAATCTTCAGGTAACAGAAATTAAGAGGAAATTTACAGCACTACTTAGGAGTGGATCCATGTAACTCATGGGTGTAAACTGTCCCTATATAAGCCTTAAAGGATGGAGTTTGATTCTTTTTAGAAGTCAAAATAAAGACCACAGGACTCTCATATCTAAGAGTTACTGATCTTGAGCTTCCTCTATAAATGTAGTTACGGGATAAAGGAAGTCCCGATGGAAAACTTCAGCTTGCTGGCCCAAGGCTGTAAGTACAGAATTGAATGGGAAAACTGTGATTTCTAGCCTTATAACACAAATAGGTGTATGACCTAAATTTTTGCTCTATACTCACACAGTAGAAACTCTCAAAAAAGGAATTAATAACACCACCCAAGAAGTTCAGGGAACATAAGATACATCAGATCAAAAATAAGTCAACAATGAAACATTATGAAACACACCAAGAAACAGGAAATCTAATGACATTGTGCAGTAGTTAGAAATAATAACAGAAAAAGGATCATAGATACTTAGGAATCTGAAAGAAACTTTAAAATAAGAATGTTAAAATAGTTGAATAAATAAAACAAGAAATATGATTCACAAGGCAAGAGAAGACAGTGTGAAAAAAAAAAGAAAGAAAAAGGATATTTTGCAAAAGTCCAAATATAAATTATAGAAAATAAAATAAACTAATTGAAATTAAGAAAAAACTAGATGTATAAAAAAGGTGGATCAGATACAAATGAGGAGAATATTCATGTACCAAAACAAGAATCTGAGGTCATTACCAGAATGCAGCATCATGAGATGAAGAGAAAATCATGAAGGAAGGAATAAGAAGTTCTTATGCATGTCCAGTAGGAATTCAAGGACAGAATCAAGAAAATGGGACAAATGCACTGTTTAAAAAATATTTTATAAAAATTTTTCAAAACTTAGAACACATGAAATACAATATTTTAAAGTCCTGAGATGGACAAATTAGATGTATATTCATCATATTATAGAACATAATGAATTTTTTTTTGATTTTTAGGGAAGAAAAAATTCACAAAGAAAAAGTAGAATGACAGATATCTTGTCAATAAACTTCTCATCAGCAAAACTAGATGAAGAAGATAAAGGAATAATATTTTATTATTGGACCGACAGAAAATAGTTAACAACTTTCAGTTCAATAGAAGGCTGAATTGTCATTCAAGAGTTAGAGAACAATAATAATATTTTTCAGATCTATAAAGAATAAAAGTTCACCAGTTACAAAACTTCCCTGAAAGAACAAAAGATATATTTCAGCTCAAGGAACAACAAACATGCACAAAAAAAAAAACAGTAGAATACAAGGCACGAGATGAGTCTGAAATTGAAAAAGCATGATGGTCAAATCTAAATCATTATTGAATTGAAAAATAATAATGAGAATATATGAGGGATGGTTAAAATAATATAGACTAAGATATAGGATAGCACTAAAATGAAAAATAAAAATGGGGTGGCAGTTCTCAGTAAAGCACAAGCTTATCTAGAAGGAGGGAGAACTGTGGAGAACTGTCTATGGGGCAGACTGAAGATATTAATGTTACATTTTGTTGGAACATTCTGAAATCAGTTTCCTTGCTTAAAGTATAAAAAATAACATATAGTTTCCAAATTATTACAAGGAAAAAAAATAAAGGAATAAAATATGATCAATCTCATGGAAAGCAAAAAAATGAGGGATGGTGGGGAGAAAGCAAAGGATAAAAGGTAAAATGTATGTACATACTATAATTATATGTGTCAATATAGATAGATGTTTAAGAACAATTTTGACTGAAAGCTGAAGAAAGCAAGTTTCTAAAAGAGTAGCAGAATATACATGGTTTATTGTTTATGGGTACATAGACAGATGAGGGAAGAAAGACAGATATCAAATTTACAAACATGAAATTGGAAGGATGTACACCCAAATTACCTCCGGAAAAGGAAGATATAAAATGGAACCAGGGAACTGGAAATTTCTACTTTAACATTATTATAGTATAAACTATACTGAAATCAATATGACAAGGTTGTTATTCTCTGTAGTTAAATTTTGTTTCCAAAAATAAAGATTGGATGAGAAGCCATGCATTCTAGTTCCATGTATGGCCTTGGGGGGTAAATGGCTTTTTACCTTATTGGTCCTCAAATTTCACTAGCTTTGACACGAGTATTAACAGTAAGTTGACTCATAGGGCTCATTCAATCCTAGTACATTGTGCAAAATATAAATAATATTGAGGATTTGGCAGTGTTGAACAAACCAATTTCACTCAGGGGAATTTGCTCCCCATTTGCAGAATAATGTGCGTAACGTCTATTATAGTATTGCAAAACTTAAGGTAATAAACTCTTTGACTGTAATTGTTTAGGTAATAAAATGTTAAGCACTCATGCCTATTTTGACCTCTCCAACACAAAGTATTGTGCATGAATGACCTCTGAAGAACTTTCTGGGCTTGCTTTCACCTCCAGTCTTTGCTGATTCCCACTGATTTACCCCTTTGCTACCTGGATTTCCCTCAACCACTTTCTCTCTTTCTACCTTGTCCTATTGTTAGTCCCAGACAGAATTGACATAGATGACTGGCAATGGCCAAGGGAAAAAGAATATAAATGAGCTTTAAACATCTCTCACTCAAAATCCACTGATACCTTTGCTATGTTCCAGGGATGATGTCTCTCAGGCAACATTTACCATCTCCTGCCCTCTCCTCTTTAAAGCTTTGTCCAACAATCCCAATTCTCAAGAATCTATCTAAATTCTCTTAAGGAAAAATTCACATCTTTGGAAATAGGAGAAGGGTTCATATGAGTTTGACTCCCCTCCCCCACCCCTAACTGTTCTTCGTTGTTTCTAGATCCCTAAAAATTTCAGAACACTTCAAAGGGCTATGTGATTCTTCACAGAGAGAATAGAAGAAATAAACTGCGAAATTTACAGAAACCAAGAAAATGAAACTATTGTTAGATGCCATAGTTAGCAGCAATGATGAGGCATTTGAGATCACTCTTCAGTTTCTCTGAAGAAAACTCATGTGTTTACTCAGTTTTCCGTGTGTTCCCTAACTTCCTTGGTGTCTGTTTTCACATCCTTGCTAATCCTAAAACTCCTGAATTTTTGCTCCAGTCAGTATGTGAGAATTCCTAAATTCCAAGTTCCTAGCATTCCAATTTGGAATTCTGAGTGCATTTTTTCCATTAAAATTATCATAAAACAACAGTTGATAACTTGAAATTAGATTTATTAATGGTTTCAAATGTAATAAGTTCTGGCATTCTTAACCAGTTTTCTGTTAATCAAGAAAACTGACCCCCACTAAATTTTAATAAGAAGATTCATGCTATACTAGACTGCACAATTTGTGGTGAAAAAATATCCTCTTTAATTAGATGGCACTTGTGGGCTGTTTCTATATATACTGGAGAAGAGATTGTGACAAGGGATATACTCTATTATGGTTTGTGCCAACGTAGTATCTCACTTTTCTGTGAGAATCAAGAATTGACTAGTGTCCTAGGAGAAATGCTTTATGACATTGGTCTGGGAAAGGATTTTTTGAATAAGACCTTAAAAGTGCAGGCAACCAAAGCAAAAACAAATGAGATTGTGTTAAACTAAAAAGCATCTGCACAGCAAAGGAAACTATCAATGGAATGAAGAGATAACCTACAGAATAAAAGAAAATATTTGCAAACTCTACACATGACGAGGAGT
>NW_012148163.1:1200021-1208211 GCF_000956105.1 Propithecus coquereli | reverse complement strand
TGTTTGTATCAAATATGCAAAAGACTTGCTTATTTGAAACAAAAATTGTCAGCAGATTATTTTTATCCACCTGAGTAGAAAATTTGCCATGTGTTAAATTTGAGTTCTCTCTCTTGGAGTACAGAATATGTTACTAGGTTTGACATCTAAATGAAACAAAACTCTACTGAAACCTACAGGCAACTCATGAACCAACTTGCTTCAGTTAACTTGCCCTTTATTTATTTTCATTATGAGTCTCCTTTTGTTTCTATACGTATTTTCATTAGATTTGCAGCCATTTGTCATCTTTCTTTAGGGGATGTATGGAGTCCATTAATACCTCCCAATACATTCAGAAACTCCACAATTGGCATATAATAACTAGAAGTTACTCTCCTTGAGCATTTTGTATAAGAATTGCCAATTATGAGAATTTGACCCTTTCTTAACCCTTTTGTTTTCATTGCCTTTATAAATAGAAATGGCAGGTAGTAAGATGTTATATTTGAGGGAGGGTTTTAGTCTATTTGTGCTGCTGTAACAAAATACCACAGACTGGGTAATGAATAAGAACAGAAATTTACTTTTTACAGTTTTGGAAGCTGAGAAGTTTAACATCAAGGTGTTGTCAGGTTGGGCATCTGGTTAGGGCTGCCCTCTCCTTCCAACATAGCATCTTGTTGCTTCTTCCTTTGTAGAATATGAATACTGTGTCCTCACTTGACAGAAGGGACAGAAATGGGGGAACCCACTCCCTCAAGCCCTTTTATGAGGTCCCCAATTCTATGCATGAGGACTCTGCCCTCACACCTTAATCACCTTTTAAAGGTCTCACCTCTTAATGCTATCACATTGGTGATCAAGTTTCAACATACTAATTGTGGGGGATGCATTCAGACCATAGCAGGGAGGGAGGTTAAGAAATAACATAGTCCTGATCTTTTATTTAATGGATGAGGAGACGAAAGCAACCCAGAAATGACATGTTTAAGTTCATGTGAAAAGTGAAATTAAACAACAGGTTCACCTAACAATTTTGAAGATAATATATATCAATCTATATTAAATCTAGATTAACTTTTTTCTGTTAAACAAACATTTGTTAAAGGACAGTTGTATCCCTTTTAGCTTGTTAGTTTTCCACTTGGAATCTGGATTTGCATATTTCATGATATGCAAATTTCATAATATATTATATTTCATGATAATATTCAGGAACTTAATAACATCAAGGAGTCCTGCTAAATTAATCCATCCTTAGTAAGCAATTTTATTTCTCCCTGTAATATGTTCCAAACTGCTAAAATCATCCTTGTAACTCTGAATGTTTTCCCCATTTCTCAGTAAGTTAAATGTGGATGACTGAGAGAGGTCTTAGTAAATCATAGGTATACAGATGGTAGAAAATGGCCTTTGGCAGACTTATACTGCTATCGTGATGCTAAGTGATAGAAATTAGTTATTCTAATAAAATGCTCCTTAAGCCAAATTCATGCAGGTAGAAAACTGATGTTCACTTTTGATTTTGCCTATACCACACATGTTAAAAACAGCTATGAAAAATCAATATGAAGATTTTGCTTTCACAGTGAAACTATCAGTAAAATTAGAATCTTTTTCCAAAGTTATTCTACTAATAATTACTTGAAATTAAAAGACTCTATAACCATCTGATTCAGGGTACTGACATTCACTGAGTTCAGACCACTCTAATGAAATTCTATAGACTAGAGAGCTTAGACAACAAATATTTATTTCTTTTGTTTCCAGAAACTGGAAGTCTGTGATCAGGGTGCCAGCATGATCAGGTTCTTTGTGAAGGCCCTCTTGCTGGTTATGTCCTCACATGGCCTTTCCTTGGTGTAGGCAGATATAGATAGAAATCTCTTCTCTCCATCTTTTTACAAGGGCACTAATCACATCATGAGGGCCCTGCCTTCATGACATCATTTAAACCTAATTACCTCCCAAAGGCCCTACCTCCAAACACCATCACACTGGGGATTAAGGCTGCAACATACAGGCCGGGCGTGGTGGCTCACGCCTGTAATCCTAGCACTCTGGGAGGCTGAGTGGGAGGATAGATTGAGCTCAGGAGTTTGAGACCAGCCTGAGCAAGAGCAAGACCCCATCTCTACTAAAAATAGAAAAATTTTCCAGGTGTCATGGTGTGCACCTGTAGTCCCAGCTACTTGGGAGGCTGAGGTAAGAGGATCATTTGAGCCCAGGAGTTTGAGGTTGCAGTGAGCTACAGTGGCACCACTGTACTCTACCCAGAACAAGAGAGTGAGACTCTGAAAAAAAAAAAAAAAAAAGCTGCAACATATAAATTTTGGGAGGGCACAGACATTTAGTCCATAGCAGGTACATTTCCTTTTAACATTAAAGATTCCTTAAAAACTTAGTTTTGACAGTCTTTTTTTTTAATACTATAGGTATTTTTTTTTCAAAGGGAAAAATAGTAACTTTATTTATTTATTTTATTTCAGGATATTATGAGGGTACAAACATTTTGGTTACATTTTATGTCTTTGCCTCGCTCAAGTGAGAATTAGAGGCATGCCCTTTCCTTCTACAATGCTCACCACGTCCATTAGTTGTGAGTTTACCCCTCTTCCCAAACCCCTAATCCCTGGAGAATATTACTACTGTGTGAGCACCATAGTGTTGATCAGTCAGTGCCAATCTGATGGCGAGTACATGTGGAGCCCATTCTTCCAATCTTGTGATACCTCACTTCGGATAATGGGCTCAAGCTCTACCCAGGAAAATATAAGAAGTGCTAGATCACTGTTGTTTCTTATAATTGAGTAATATTCCATCAGGACCAGAACAAGGGAGATGAACACCAATTGACAGTTTTTAAAATAACAAACACATTTGGATATGGCAAAATGAGGTGTAAGGCATCCAAACAATAATGGAAAATAAATGTCATGGGCACTTAGAATTTGCATCACTGTAAAATTTTAATTTGTGAGGATGGCCAAAATGCTAATATTCTAGAATATTTTGAAAATAACTTTTCCCAGAAATTAAAACATGAAAAAAGTAGAATGTTGGCCAGTACGTTTAGATTGAATATTTAAAGCAGAACTATTACAACTACATAAAATAAAACATTACCATTCACTAAGGTATAATTTGATGGCAGATGGTAAAGTTGTTACAAACTCAAATACAGAGTTGGCATGTGTTATTCTCATAAAATGATAAACTCCTGAGTTCTAATTTCTAATCCCCCGTGACTATTTGCTTTACGGCTTCCCACTTTAGCATTTCGTCCCACTCATTTTTCTGCTGATGTTGACGACCACACTGGAGCAAAACTGCAGTACGTTCAACTTTCCCATAGATGGGTATTGTACTTTCTTGCCTAATTTGGATCCTTTATCAACTGTCTTTGGGAGAAGAAAATTTGTTATAGCAGACATGTAATTTTTATGTAATTGTTAAAGTATGATATTGTGTAATAAGTAGTGCCATTTGCTTTCAAATTTCACTACCTAAGAGCTGCCAGTAGTCTTAAAAAATAATGGTGGCAATGGAAAAGGGAATCAGAAAGAAAATAAATTTTATGGTCCAACAAACAATCCTAGTTTTATAATCGTTCCAAAGCATTGTAAAAATCTAATTTTCAGCCATAAATATGGTATCGATAATAAATTATCTTTGCTTTAAACACATAGATAGAAACCCGAAGCATGATAAAATCTAAGAAAACATATAATATATTCCCTATATGAATAATTGATCTTTCTATATTGCTAAAATATAACGGCTTACATGGAATTCTCTTTTAAATCCATGCCACGTAGTACCATCCCATTAAAATGAATATTTGTTATGTTTATATCATTTTAAAATATGCCGAAAAGTATATTGTGAGTAGAGTCAGATTAAATACAATCTGAATGAAGTGATTGTATGAGATATTTGATCTTCGTGAATAACAATATGAATAATTCAGTACCTAAAATACACATGCCCCAACAGAATGAGAATTACACAAATAATAGACTCATATTTCTTCTTTATTAACCTATTTCTACACAATGATTTTATAATTTTATTATGAAAATAGTGTTTTTCTCCTCTGAGGACTGGAGAATTATAAATAAGGAAGAGAAAGAAGGAATGATTTTCTCTTGAATTCATCCAGCTTTGCTTAGCACTTTACACCAAATAAGTTCCGAGGACTACAATTACTAAGCAAGTATAAATTCAAATGCAGAAGCCAAAAAAGAATTGCTCCATTATATACTGAATTTGAATAGGCAATCAAAATGTGCATTGATAACAATCACATTGTTTTCTGTAGTAAACTTCCATTTGTCCTGCGAAAGTTCTTAGCATTTTATATAATGAGGTAAACACAAGAACATGATTTGCATGATTTACCAATGCAAGCAATGAGTAGAACCTCGCTGATATTTCCTGTGACACAAGAAAGATACTTCAAGTTTATAGAGTATTGCAGATTGGGCAGAGCTTAGTAAGGAAAGGTCAATGTGTTGGTCACTACATCGGCGTAACTCCAAGAATTATCTTTTCTCACAGCCTACTTTATTTGTAGATACAGAGCTATCACCTGCCACAGTTTTATAGCTGATTGAAAAACTCAGCTATTACACTTAAAATAAATATCTCATCCTTGTGTTTTACCGTTTCTATGAAACAGATGTACATTATTTGGTATTATGCATTATAACATATTTTCATCCATTTATTGTGAATTGAGTAAACCTGTGTTTTCAAAGTGTGATGGATTATGAATGTAGTCACAGGATTCCCTTGAGCTACCAAATTGTTAGGGTGTTCAAGGGACAGACTGGGGCATTTGGACACTCAATTCTTTAGGCACTTAAGGAAATTTTAATGTTGGAGAATGTTATTATATATATTAACATTATATATAAAAATCTTGAGTCTATTATTAAATATATATATATATACATATATATATATATATTTGTCCTGATATTGTGTAGAAGGAGATGATTTCTAATCTCTATAACAATACTCTGGGTAACAAGCACCACTTTTTTGAAGTTGTCAGTACATAGTTGAGAGTATTTCTCAAAGTTTAATGACTAAAATTGATGTTACTTTATGTTTTGTAGGACAATATATCATTTAGATTTTCATGTTTCTTGAAAATAAAAATGGTTGCTTGTCCATAATAATATTTCCAATGTTTAGCTTATAATAATTATGCCATAATTTTTTGTAAAATAAATCTACAAACATATTATATGCCAACCTAGTACTTTTCATGTATTATCATTTGTTCTCCTAATAACCCTATAAGATGGATCATATTTTGTTATTGTTGTTATCGTTATTTTGTTCTTCTTGTTGTTGTTGTTATTGTGGTCTCTGAAAATGTAAGTAAATTTTCCTATTCACCTAGCTATTCATTGACAACGTCAGTAATCTAAAGCTGGCCATATTCCAAATCTTAGACAGTTTCTTCTGAATTACATGATGTCAACCAGATACTGCTCCTAAAAAAAGCACTAGGTAATGGTTGCTAAGGATAGTGGAAGTGGTGAATAAAATCAGAAAGCCAGAGATTTGTTTGAAATCTTTCCCATAATTTTTCATTCTACACACACATGAGAGAACACCTTTAAAGGAAAAAAAAAAAAAATCCCTAAGAAATCCAGGAAAACGGTGTTTAGTCTGTGGTCCATTTGTCTCTTTCTCTTTTAAGCTTTTCTTTCTGGACGACATCCTTCACTCTCCTGGCTCTGACCCTCACCAAATTGCTGAGGACACCAAAAACTCTTGCTTCAAATTATCTCCTATGTTTCAAACTCACAGACTGGATACCTAGCCTAAAGCTACTTGAAACTAAGAATTTCCATGGCCAATAATCCTAAATCTCTGCTGCTCACTGAGACCCCTAACGATTACCATTGGCCCAGAGCATATTCCAGTTTGCTGCAGCCCCTTGCATGTTTTAATTGGGATTTGACCACCTGCCTGGGAGTGCCACTCTTCTTTGGTTAATATCTCCAAAATTGCACTCTGTACTGTCCATTCTTGCTTTCCATCTCCCAGTATGTTATAAACTTACTAGTTGAGGAGAAAATTCTACTCTTTTTCAATCCATTGTTTTTCTAAATCACTCTACTTAAAAATCCTTAGTAATCCACTTGCCTACAGGATCAATTTCAAACTGCAAAGAATGGTACTTTCACAGTCTGCTTCCAAACTACCTTACCAAGGTCATTCCCTCACCCTTCTAAGCTCACCCACTCCCACACACCGTGCAGCCATGATTAATACTTCTTACACAGTTCATTTTCTAAAGAAAAAAATACATCGTCCCTTTGTACACATGGTTTTCCTCATCGTATTTTCGCTTCTTTTCTGTGACCCAGAATCCTATTCACATGTTACTTCCTTCCTTTACTATAGTTCCTTGCATTCCCTCTTGGACATTTCTTCATAAACTCACAGTACTTTTATATAACAACACTAAAACACTTTTTATAATTATTTCTATATAAATAAGTTTTCATAATTGGTTTTACTCCCTGCATAATTATAGACATGCATTTAATCTCAGTGTCAGTGTCCTCAGTGAAAATGTCAGTAATATTACTACCTGTTTTATAGGTGTGTGGAGATTGGAGACATAATACATGCAAAACAAAATCTTAAGCACATAGTCAGTACTCAATAAATATTCCACAACACAGAGTACTAACCACTACATGATTACAGCATGACATTGTGTTCATACTTATGTGTTCATCTTTATTAGAAATTTTATTACCCACAACACCACAGATTTTTTATGAAAATATAATGTCTTATCTATCTTTGTGACTGTGAGAGATCCTGTCCATTATTGGCACATAGTATGTGCTTAAGATATTTTTGCAGATCTGTGAATTATTATTCCTAACACCTCTATGGTAGTAATGCTGAACCTTACTTTTTCCTTTCAAAAAGGGTAGCTTGTACATATAACAATGTAAATTGGATAATAGAATTAGGATTACATAGTGATTGAAAACATTTTGCAAAACACAGCACACAGTCTGTACTTGTGAAATAAAGCATCTATTCAATTGTTGTTCTGCCTTTTGTTGAAAAATCTTAATGATCTCTCTTCTAGCAAGAATTTTGCAAGTATTAATATCAACCAATTCAATTACAAGACTACATGTTTGAGGCATCACATTATAAAAAAAGAAGGTCATTAAAGTGAAAGAATTAAATGGTTTAACATTGGTATTAATAGTTTTTAAACCAAATCCAACTGTATCCCCTTCGTTTTAATTAATTCTTTCTATTCAGTTCTGACCACCCTACCCAATTACCAATATAGAGCTAAGGAGAATGAGCTAATTCCAAATAGATGGAAAAAAAGTGAGTGGTTATTGGATACATAGAAAAGTTTCTCCTACTTGTTTGGGTTTATTGCCATGTGTCTGATTTGTTTGGGCACCATGTTCCTAGGCCATAATAAATTGGTTATTGCAATTGCCTAATAACAGCTCTGTCTGATCCACCATGGGCCTCCTTCCTGCCCACATCCAATTCTTAATAGCATTCCTAGCGATCCTTTTAAAGCACGCATCGTATCATGTTACTCCTCTGTTCAAAACTTTCTAATGAATCTTAGTTCATCCGAGGTAAAGACAGTTGGCTTCCCCAGCCATGCTGCTCCCATGTGTGCCATGAAAGTGGCATGCATACTCCCATTGCAAAACCTCCACCTCTGCTGTTCCTGCTTCCTTCCCATAAAGCTCTCCACCGAGCTCTTCATATTCACCCCTTTAAGAATGAGTTCACAAGTCATTCACTACCACCTTCTCTAGCATTTCCTATTTCCCTTCCTTGTTATATATTTTTAAGTATAACATGTATCATCACCTGAAATATTATTCATTTTACTTTTTTATTTGTTATCCATCACTCCCTCACCAATAAAATTTTAGCTCATTTCAGGCAAGAATTTTTGTCAATTTAGTTAATTCCTGAATCTCCTGTGCTGATACATTGTAAGCACTCAATAAATAGCAAATAAATTTTGTAATCATTCAATTAAAAAGGAAATGCAAGAATAATTAAGCTTAACTACAGTGTTCTAAGTTTTAGGTTAATACGTGTTTTTGTATAGCTACTAGTAATAGTCATGATGTATAACAACTAATACAGATGTGTCTATTTGGAATCAAGAAATTAACA
>NW_012148163.1:1173879-1199258 GCF_000956105.1 Propithecus coquereli | reverse complement strand
AATTTTGTAATTTCAATGTCTAATTGTTCATTACAAGTACATTAAATACTATTTATTTTTTATACTTAAATCATTGCTGAATTTACTTATTGTTGACTTCTATTAATGTTTTAGTGTATTCCATTAGATTCTTTACATAAATGAGTATGTCATCTCCAGATAAAGACAGTTTAACTTCTTTCTTTCAAATCTGGATGCCTTTTATCTTTTCCTTGCCCTATTCCATTAGCCAGAACCTTCAGCACAATGTTGAATAGAAGTGGTGGAAACAGACTTGCCTTTTCCCTGATCTTCAGTCTTTCACACTAATATGATATTAGATGTTGGTATTTCATCCATGATTTTTACCAAATTGAGCAAGTTCCCTTATATTTCTATTTTGCTGAGATTTTTTTGGTCCAGAATGGATACTGGATTTTGTCAAATGCTTTTATTCCAATGCTATTGAGATAATTACATGGTTTTTCATTTTTAATCTATTATGATGATAAATTACATTGATTTTTTAACGTATTAAACCAACCTTGCATTCCTGAGATAAAGCCCAGTTGGCTTCATGTATTGAGTTGAGAAATATCCCCTTCAACTTTCTGAAAGCATTTGTAGAGAATTAGTAGTATTTCTGCTGTAATTTCAACGATTAAAACATCATTCAACACAATAATCCCTTTTCAGAAAATCTAACCTCAGGATAAAAAGGAACCATGTAATAGAATGATAATCATAGCGTTGTAGTGTCAAAACATTGGAAAACTCTCAAACATCCATAAATAAAGAGTCAAATGTTTTAGTGAACTGCAGCTATGCTACAGAAAACAAATTTTCCACTAAAAAGAGTGAATTCTGTTTCATTGGCTTAGAGCAACAGCCAGGATATATTGTTAAAAGAGAAACTTGGCAAGTAATGTGAATACTGTAATCAAATGTTTTTGTTTAAAAAATAGGAAGAAATAGAAAAACTGAAAAGATAAACACCATTTTTTTACTATTTTTTTTTTTTTACCTTCAAGAGGGCATGTGGGAAAAAGATTATTAACTTTTTAAAAAAATTTATCTTTGCCTCGTATTGCTTGCAATACTGAGCAGTTATTGCTTTCATTATTTTTTTAAAAAAACATAATAACAATTTAAAAATTCCAGGAATGTTCTAATCAGAGTCCAATACAATTTGCTAAAACATTCACCCACATATTGAAAGAAAATCAATAAAAAGGGCTGCTTTAATGTGTATGTAATGAAACTTGGGAGTTAATAGAATGTACTGTTTATCTAGAATTGCAAGAGAAATTCACAGTAGATGAGTGTTATAAGTACACTTGCTGATTGTTACAATTTAGCATTTATTCTGAAGATGAAGCACTGGAAATGACAGGGATATTTAAAAATACTTTGACATGTCCTGCAACTCTGACTTGTGTTACTCATTGCCCAAGGATATTACCATGCAATTTAAAGTGAGCTTACTGATGTTAACTAATTAAGTGATAAGTTTTACATTTTCCTTATTTATAGACCTCTCCTAAATGAATTGAATTAAAAATTTTTGTCTTTAATATTTTTGTTCTTTTAAACTTTTGTTTACCTTTTTAGTTTTCTTTTTTTTTAAGTTAAAAAGGTCCGATTTGGAAATATGTAATGCCCCTGCCTCCTTTCTCTGAATAATTCTTCACTTATATCACCATTTTATTAATTTTTGCCTTTATGAAGTGGCTTTCTTGAGTCTCCTATTTTCTTGTATGTATTTTCATTTTGTTTTCTTTCCAACAGCATTTCTACGAAACATTCTTTTAAGTCAGTGTTTTTGTCTTGCTGGTCTTTCTTAGACCTTCATTTCATACCAGTGATATTATGATGACTAAGTCTAAATATGCTCTGACTGCAGACTTTTTTAATAGTGGATCCTGTTTAACTACTCTATCAAGAATAGCTTCTGACTTGCCTGTTGGTTAAATATATTATAGAAAGGAACAACCCTAATTTGATTCTTGGATATGAATCTTCCTGAATTCATCAAATCAGGGTTTTCCTGAAACATGTTCTCGCCTTGGGTTTTAACCTTCCAAGAATAAATAGCCAAAAATACATTTTTTTTTAATATTTCATCACTTGCTACAGTCCAAAGACTCTTTACCACTTTATAAAAATACTGGAGAAAAATGTATTCACATATATTTAACACTTCAGGATTCTGTTTTTAACTAAAATTCTTCAAAGAAGCAAAATAAGGTAGATGGAACAGACCTGCCTTATTGTTTCAAATAGGTGGTATTGCAGAGCAGGTGATTCTATAATCCCCATGGAGAATATAATAGCTGACATTTATCACCTGTTCAGTATATGCTAGACACTGTCTTGAGCAATTTACATATGTCTATTTAATCCTCCCAGCAGCCATACAATTATGCTTATTACTATTATTAATTCCATTTTATAGAAATGAAAATTTAGGCCTCAGAGGATTTAGCACTTTATACTAAGCCATACAGATAAATGTCAGTGCCTCTGACCCAGGCAATGCTACCACAGAGTCATATTCATCATTGCTACATGACATGATCTCACCACAGTTCATTTTAACTCACAGTTTTAAAACTTAACTCTTCTGAATATTAGCATGTAACCTAAAAACATTTTAATCATGAAATTAAACAACCTAGATATTACCATTGTATAGTGATGCTACAATTATATGTTTGCTCTACTTTAAGCTCCCGGAGTCATGTATTTTTTTTTTAACACAGAAATTGATCTTTGTTATAACTCAAAAAATATAAAAATAGATTTTTCTCACTCCACTCTTAGAATTGTAAAAGATACTGAAGTGATATTTCACCCTATGTGCCTCTGAAACATCCAGTGATAAGGGTAGTACATGTAGAATACTAGATGTTGCAGCTTCACACAAAGAGAGGTTAGGTTTTCTCTTATTGCTTAAGTATGCCAATGGTTTTCAAACCTTGAGAGGTATGATGGTTTAGTGGTTATTATTTTTAGATTTTATATCGGTGAACGTCGCCAGAAAAAAATTTGAAATGAGGAAATTAAACAAAAGAATACCTTTTAAAAAGAAGACACTAAATGAAAGATCGTATTGTAATCATGTTTATATGAACAGAAGTTATGCAAAAAAGTAGCCAATACATCAGAGCTGAAGGAAAAAAAGGGTCTTGTGAGCCAGCTGGTTTACATGAATGATTTTGACATTACAATTTCATCTAATCACACGGTAGAATTCAGATCTCATCAAGCACTGTACCGTCTATTTCCAAAGTGCCGAAAAATGACTATGGTATCATTTATTGTCCATTTTGTTATAATGTGACCTACTCAAACCCATTTCTCTCATGCTCTTAGCCACACTTCTGTCACTCTCACTAACCCTTTTCTGACTTGTTTGGATGTCTTTTGTATATTTAAAACATTATTGCTCAATCATGTTTCATATAAACCCCAGTCTGCCGTGTTTTCAGCTTTCTTTTCTATTTCCCTGATCCTTGCCTTCAGTTTTCGTTTTCTTTCTAATTTTATACAGTCATGTTCCCATAAATGTGTACTACATGGACACATAAACATGTAAATGCACACGCGTAAGAATAGTATGTGGTTACTGAGAGACTCAGTGTATAGTTTGAATTGTCTTCAAATCTTCAGAAGTGGAGTCTGGTTTTATTTAACTCCATTTAGAGATAAGAAAATAGGTAGCAGAAATTTTTTTTAAAAAAAGGTGATTTTTGTAATGACACATAGACAGACTCCAAAGTAGAACTCAGAATTCCTGTCTTCAGCCCAAAAAAGCATCCTCCTTTTCTATATAATTCGCTTACTTAGTCTCAGTTCATTAGTCAAACAGCTAAAATGCACACATTTTACATACATGTCAAACATACACACATACCCCACCAACAATCCTAGCAGCAATAATACCAGTTTAGCAACAAGGGTGATGTGATATTCTTTGATTGCCTTTCCTGTTCTCAGAAAGAACAGCACCCACGCAGCCCGTCTCAGTCAGCTCAAGCTGCCCTAATGGAGTACTATAGACTGGGTGGCTTAAACAATAGAAATGCATTTTCTCAAAATTCTGGAAACTAGAAGTTCGACCAGGGTGCCAACATGGTCAGGTTCTTGTGAGGGCTCTCTTCCTAGCTTGTAGATGGCTGTCTTCTCACTGTGCTTTCACGTGGTGCGAGGGTTGGGAGGTAGACGGGGTGGGGGGGAGAGGGAGTTAATTTTGGTGTCTCTCCTTATAAAAACACTAATCCCAACATGAAGATCCTACCCTCCTAACTATATCTAAAACTAATTTCTTCCCAAGGGCTCCAAATACTGTCATATTGGGGGTTAGGGGTTTAACATATGAATTTTGTGGGAATACAGTTCAGCCTATAGCATAACCCTTATAATCTACATAGTAGGGGACTTGAAGCTCTTATTCAGGGATCTATGCTCTTTTGATTTCAGCATGCTTAATTTCTGAATAGGTCTAGGCTGACAGAATGTTAGAAAAAAACGAAAATTAAAAAAAAAGAAAAAAAGAATAACCTAACTGATACAAAGATGAGAAATGTAAGACATTTAAACTGTTTTCTACCACAAAATCCCTGCTTGGATTTGCCTCACATTCATCATCTAACCTCTGAGTCCATAAATGGAGGTATTATAATAACCCTCTAACCCTTCATCATTCGCCAGGGTGCCATAAAGATGAATTTGGTCTGTTTAGATGCACTCAGGGATTCCTTGGAGATCAGCAGTGTGTATGGAGGAGGCTTCGGTAGCCTCCTATCTCTAATGGTGAACAAAGAAGTTATTTGTTTAGCACCATGATTTTTTTAAGCTTGCATAGGTTGTTTTGACTTGAAATGATCTTTATTTTATAACATCATGCTATCAAAATCATATTCTGATTGATTTTTAATAAACCTTATTTTTAGAGTAGTTTCAAGTTCACAACAAAATTGAGAGGAAGGTAAAAAGATTTCCCATATATCTGCTGCCCACCCCATCTTCCCCCACTATCGACATCCTGCACCACAGTGGTACAGTTGTTGCAATCGATTAAGTACACTGACACATCGTTGTCACCCAAAGCTCATAGTTTTACATTAGGGTTTACTCTTTTTTTTTTTTTTTTTTATTATTCCAGGTTTTTGTGAGGGTTTGTAGTTACACTTTATGTCTTTGCCTCACCCAAAGGCATGCCCTTCCCTCCCTTTAGTGCTCCCCGTGTCCTTTAGTTGTAGATTTGCCCCCCACCCCCCTAATCCCTAGATAGGGTTTACTCTTGATGTACATTCTTTGAGTTTTTAGAAATGAATGTCATGTATCCACCATTATAGTATCATGCAGATTGGTTTCATTACCTAAAAATCCTCTGTGCGCCACTTATTCATCTCTCCCTCCCCCTAGCCCATGGTGATCACTTATCCATTATTGTCTCCATAGTTTCGCCTCTTCCAGATTGTCATATATTTGGAATTATACAGTGTGAGCCTTTTCAGATTGTCTTCTTTCATTTAGTAATATGCATTTAAGTTTCATCCATGTCCTTCCATGGTTAGATACAAGCTCATTTGTTTTTATTGCTAAATAACATTTCATTATCTGGATGTACCACAGTTTATTTGTCCATTCACCTACTGAAGGACGTCTTGGTTGCTTCTGAGTTTTGACAATTATGAAAAAATCTTCTTATAAACATTCGTGTACAGGTTATTATGCAGACATACGTTTTCTACTCATTTGGGTAAATACCAAGGAGCATGATGGCTGGATCATATAGTAAGAGTATGTTGAGTTCTGTAACAAACTGTCAAACTGTCTTCCAAAGTGGCTATATCATTTTGAATTTTCACCATCAATAAATGAGATTTCCCTGTTGCTCCACATCTTCACCAACATGTGGTGGTGTCAATGTTCTGCATTTTCCAAATTCTAACAGGTACATAGTGGTATCTCACTGTTGTTTTCATATGCAATTTCCTAATGGCATATGATGTTGAGTATCTTTTCATGCACACATTTCCATCTATGTATCTTTTTTGGTAAAGTGTTCATGTCTTCTGCCCATTTGTTAATTGAGTTGTTCTTTTTCTCATTGCTGTGTTTTAAGAGCTCTGTGTGTATTTGGGATAACAGTCCTTTATCATATATGTATTTTACAATTCTTTCCAGATCTATGGCTTATCTTCTCATTCTCTCAAAATCTGGGTAGATTTTTTAGTTTATCCTGTATCATTTTGAAACATTTTTTTAACTGTCAAGTCAGTATTTGCATTGATAGTGATTTGTATATATAAATATACTACAGTTATATTCTAAATAGAGAAAAAAACATAGGTTGAGATATCTAGAAAGTTTGGTTGAAGTCCCGAAACTCTAGTTCTGTTGCAAATAATTTAAAAAAATAACAAGAGTAATTTTTGAAAGTTGGATTCTCTGCCTTTACATGCACAATTTTGCCTATATAAAAATCAATAACTTAAAATACTAAAGGTTTGCAGGCCAAGAACATTTTACAAATATCTTTTTAGCTTTTCAGAACAAGGCCATATGAAAATCCCTCTAATTAAATTCTAAGCCCCAGAATGGCTGATTTGCAAGCATCAGGAGAATTATATTTTAAAATAAGTGTGTTAGAAATCTATGGAAATCAAATATCCTGGAAGAATGTTTTTGATCATTATGAAATAAAAATCTGGGTATGTATTTCTAATATATAAATTATCTGGATGGTGAGAGAAGAAGGAGATCATAGATCTGCTCTGTATGTACTAACACTTTGGAAGCAACATCCAGGATAGTGCAAAAGGCGGGCAATTGATGGCTTTTGTGGTTTACTGAATGCCTAAATAAAGCTGAGGTGTTCAATAACCACAAAAGCCCTTTACTGACACTACAGCCCTAAGACTCCAATAACAATTCATATTCTATATGAGCACTGAGCTAGTGCAATAAACCAAAGCACAAAACTCTTTAAAACATTCTTTTTCCTCAAAAGGGTTTGTTGGTAATATGTTTTCAAGTCTATTTTTTTTTTTTTTATTTCAGGGTATTATGAGGGTACAAACATTATGGTTACACTTTGTCTTTGCCTCACCCAAGCAAGGGTTAGAGGCATGCCCTTCCCCCCTACAATGCTCCCCATGTCCTTTAGCTGCGGGTTTACCCCCCCATCCCCTTAATCCCTGGAGAGTATTACTGCCAAGTGAGCACCCTAGTGTTCATCAGTTCGTACCAATTTGATGGCGAGTACAAGTGGAGCCGATTCTTCTGATCTTGTGATACCTCACTTTGGATAATGGGCTTAAGTTTAATCCAGGAAAGTATAAGAGGTGCTAGATCACTGTCATTTCTTATGATTGAGTAATATTCCATTGTATACATTTACCAAATTTTAATCATTCAAGGTCTATTTTTTATTTCATTTAATTAATTAATTTTTATTTCAGCATATTGAGGGGACACAAATGTTTAGGTTATATATATTGCCTTTGCCCCACCTGGTATTTTTTTAAAAATATTCTTTTTATTTCCCTCATTGACTTTATAGCAAATAAATATGTAAAATGAGATGGCTTGGAAAGCAAATTGTTATTTGAGTAGAATATTTGTGAATAAATTATTATATAAATAGGCATACAGCCGCATTTCCATGTGTCCATAGTGCCCTAATCATTTGTATTTTGATTCTACCTTAGGAAAGTAAAAATTCAGTAGCCTGCCTTCCTCCTGATAGCCACAGAACCTTTCTTCATGAGAAATCTTATGGAGATACCTTGGGAATTATTTATTTGGATCATTACAACCACCTTCCTATTTTCCACATATGGAAATAAAGCCAGAAATGGCTTCTTAAAAGGCACAAAACTAGTTAGGAGTGAGACTTGAATTCTTCCCTCATTCCAAACCTCATTGTTTCTTATCTGGATGCTATAATAGTCTTCTCCAGTAACTGGGTTTCTGTAGAACTGACTAAGATCCCTCCAACTCCATTTCCTTATCCATATTCCTGAAAGTGATCCTTCCAAAGGCTGTCCACGGTAATATGTCTTTCTGTGAGGATTCATTGCTTTGAGAACACAACCTGCTTAAAATGCTTTAGAAAAAATGGATTATTAAGTATTTCCTAACTTGATTGCTTTTGTCTCATGGCTTCATGACTTTATACGTGGAAAGCTTACTGGATTGTTCTTTTCCATCTCTTAACTGACAAGTCCCCACCTCTCTCTTTTTGATGCCTAGATGGCTTCATGTAAAGGTATTTATTTTCCTTTTTATGATTAACAGTCTAAGTCTTTTGTCTTTATTATTTTTTTTTCTTAAGCAGGGTTCTTAAAGATGTACGTGTCTACTTAATAAGACAGGCTACCTACAGAAGAGAGAAATCATGCCACACCTGAAAATTTCCCAATCTGAAAAGGCTCGTTGTTTACAAATAATATTTGCTTTTCTTTTAAGAATAGAAAGGACAAGAGAAAAACTCACATTTGCTATCTTTCATATTCCAGTGACAGTACCACAATTGAATCAGTTACACAAACCAAAAATCTAGGAGTCAGTCACCTTTATGTACACTTTTCTCATCTCCATGTCTAATCTATCAGCAATCTCAGCAGTCTCTGCCGGTTCTACCTCCAGATATGCGCACGATTATTTAATTCCTCTTTCTCTCCACAACTTTCCAGGGTATTATAGTAGTAAAGATGAATGCACTAGCTAATGCATGCACTGCTAAAATAGTATCTTAGCCCCTCTCCTGGTTTCCACACTTGTCCTACTTCAATTCATTTTCCTCATGGCAGCCAGAATATTCCCTTTAATATTCCCTCATACTGCTGAGCAGTAAGAGCCTATTCTAGATCTTTAGAACAATGCAAGAATCCCACCTTCAGGCAAAGGACAGGAGCACTGCGAGGAATATTCAGCTGTTGAAACTAAAGTTCCTTTAGCTGATCTTCACTTCTTAAGACCCTATCATTTCTCTCATCAGGATGAAAAAAAAATCAAAGTATAACATTAATCATAGAACATAGAAATAATATGGGTGTGTCTTAGAGCATGGTCTTTATAGAATAATTAAATAATTACCTTCTCCCAGTCAGACTTTGCAGAAGGAATTTAAAAAATTATAATAATAAATAAAGGGGTTGGCGAAAGATTGTGACCTGCATGTTAATTCTTGATACCATGGTCTTCTCCCATATCCTGGGTGAAGGGACTTGACAGTGATTTGGGAGTGATTCCAAGAGAGCAGGAATTGTGGTTGCTCTTTAAGATGTAGGGTTGGAGAGGGAGGATACCTAAGACCTAAAAGGAGCCTTAGAAAAGGACCATAATTCCCATGGTTGCTGAGAAGATCTAATGACTTCTTCCAGTAAATCTCTTCTGCAGCACGCAGAATAGAATTGATTCTGACTACCTGCTATGTATGTCCACTGTGTAGAGGATGGAATGGGGCTGCCTAATTCAGCTGTTTTTAGTGCTCTTGAGAAGAGCTCTGTAGATGGTCTGTGGAATTAAGGGATCTTAGGGGAAGCCTGAAAGCAGAGAGATACCATGTCCACCTTCAGAGGAGAACCCAGTTGTACCAGCTGCTCTGGCATGGACCCAACAGAGCAAAGAATCCAGGTCTTCCCTGTCTAGAGGCCTGCCCCTGCCAGAAAGAAGTGTACTCATTTGGAAGCTGAGTGAATCTACTCCATAGACAAATACAATTTGTGGAAGAGAAAGCCCAGCTGAACAATTCAATAGATAGTTCCTACTGAAGCAGAACCAATGGAAGCAAGGAAAGGAATAAAGGACATATACCCAGGTCTTCTATAATAAATCTAAATCTGCATTCTTTTCATTTTGCAATTCTAATTTATTTCATGATGTTCCTTGGGAACTTTCACATCATATTTTGATACTTTTTTCTTAAATCCTTGTTTCACTGTATTGTGCTCATATTTTACAAGTCCATTTCTTCTGTGACTACCATGGAACTAAAGGGTTTTTGTTGTTGTTGTTGTTGTTCTTAATTAACTTTTCCTTCCTTTCCTGAATATTCACCAGTTGGAACTCTTCATTTAATATCCTTGACCTTTGGTCACTCTCACTCCTACCTGCCTTTGCTCATTTCCTGTGTTAGATTCATCATTCCCCATCTGGCAAATGGTGCTGCTGTCCTCTAATATGCTGTTTGCAAAAAGTGGCAGTTTAATTGTTCTTAAAGATTACTTTATTCTAATGTGAGTAAATATTAAAAAATAATACTATGTAAAGTGGTTTTTTTTTACAGGCAGCAATAATTTATACTCTTTTCAAAGAGCTCCAGAAAAATTACCATGACACAGTAGGTTGTTGTTTTCTGATAAAAAAAAAAATAGTTTGAAGGAATCATCACAGCATGTTCATTTGGGGAAAAACAAATGAGAAATTCTAGGAAGGGCTTTCTCATGAGGAAATATAGAAAATATCTTTCTTTCTAAAACAAAATATAGAATTCAACAATCTTTAAACAAAACAAAAAGTAACAGCCACTAAAGACATTGGTATCATATTGGGAATAAAGTAGCTGTTTTCAAACCAACGAGAAGGATCAAAGTTGCGTTGAGCATGCACTGATTCAGAGAGTATAAAAAAAGGCTCCTATCCTTGCCTAGGTGTTTTATTGAAACGTTTCTTCAATTGTTGCTTACCATTACCCTTTGTGAGCCAGTGTAGGGATCTAGTTATCTACATGCACTGAGGTTGCCCTGGATCAGGAGCTTTTCACCACTGTGTCTCCAGCACCTACATCAGTGCCTGCCACTTACTTTCTCTGCTCAGGAATACACTGAATAAATAAAGTGATTTATTTTAGCAAAATTCCTTTATGCACTTTAAAAAATCTGAATGGTTAGATGCTTCACCATCTTGAATATAGAAATTTTCCATGTCCAGGGGAAGAACTGGAATTGCAAAATTATTGATTAAAAAAATCACCCAGATGGGCCATATCCTATAACTCCTTTTATGCATGGAATTTGCACACTCTCCTCTCAGTGTATCTTTATCGTGATGATTTCTTGGTTAACAATTTGGGCCCACTGGATCAATGTACCAAGAACTATCAATTCTGTATTAATCAAGAGTTCATTTTATGTAGCTGTAAATTAAGGTAGATAATATGCCACATTATTAATCAATGCCTATTTTGACTTAAAACGAAATATAGCTCCTGTATCATGTGCACAATAATTTGCCAAGAAAATTTGCTGAAGAAAATAAGTCATTGTGACTTTGCCTAGACAAATGGAATTTGGTGATTTTAAAATAAATCTGTCATTTAGTATCAAAATATTTTTCTACCACCCTAAATCTACCCTGAAGTAGTGGCTAATTTTCTAGCCACTACTAGTGGTGTTATGTAAAGCACCAAATGCGCAAGTCCTTTGTTGCTTATTCAAGAGGTCTTTGCTCTTAAACATACTATATCAGTGGCCAATGTTTAATGAAGTCAAATAAAACAAGATAGAAGATATCCTTTTCTAATACTCCTGCAAAATATCTATATAAAATCTGCATTGATATTATCTGATTCTCTGATAATTTTTGCATAGTGGGCAATATGACTTTAGTAATAGGAGAAAAAGAGAAAACATTCTTCAGTAATAGAAATTTGCCATCATTAGCAGTTTAAGATGCAAAGTCCACAACATTTTGACTTTGTGATATTCAATGTCCTTTGATGAATATATTTTATGAAGCCTTTGTATAAAACTTATGCAGAGTCATGCACTGAGCAGATTCTTAATAAATCTTAATTGACTGCTCTTTGACTACATTTTGATAATGAGTTTTTCTGGTCCCAAGCCTAGGCTGATTAAAACTCGCTGTGTGTTGGCTAAGAGATGTTATCTTATAGCTCAAGCTGTTTTGCTAAATAATATCCATCATAGCACTAGTTGTTTTCTGACATAGTTTCCTGCCCTATCCAACTTAGTTACAGGTCTGATATTGGGACAAGACCCAACACCTCCTGCACCTTCTTGTTTATTACTGTGATTAAAGTGATCTGACCTAACTGTTTATAGGAGCTGAGGAAATTCCAGGTCTCTTTGTCATGGCCCAGAAGGGCTACAGACTACATTTCATTTTCCCCTGATGTTGTCTGACAGTCTTGGCATTGCTAGAGCTGCGTATACATTCACATGTTACCAGTGGTTATAATCACAGTTTTAAATGTGCAGCACCAGTGCTCATTGGAGCCTCAGAGGAGGGAGTTTGGCAGGAAAATGGTCCCTCACTGTGCCACCAGGTAGCTTGTCTACACCTGTCATTACCTGGCATCTATACGCAAGTGAAATAATCTTCCCAATTTGTATTTGGGCAAAATGCCATCACAACAGATGGACATGAGTGTACGTAACTGGGAAATTATGCATATACATTAAGTATGCAGACTATGAGCATAAGTCCTTTCTAGGAACATCCAAACATCTGTCTGCTCTGAGCTTTTGTGTATACTGTTTGCACCATATGCCGTCATGGTGGGAGGGCCTTGTCAGAGAGGCAAAAAGGAGCACTCATGAATTTCATGGAAATTGTTTCATAGGGTGAATTTGCTTCATACCAGGAAACAGGAACATATAAAAATATTGTGAATATCTTTGTTACTATTTCAAATAGCAAATTTTAAAAACTGATTTTGGTAGCAAAAATGCAAATTTTTGGACATTATAGGAAAATAAAATTAAACCCATTCTACTAAGTGAAGTATCCCAAGAATGGGAAAATAAGCACCACATGTACTCACCAGCAAATTGGTTTCACTGATCAACTCCTAAGTGCATATATAGGAATAACATTTATCGGGCGTCGGGCAGATGGGAGAGGGGAGGAGAGGGGATGGGTATATACATACATAATGAGTGTGATGCGCACCATCTGGGGGATGGACACGCTTGAAGCTCTGACTTGGGGGGGGCAAGGGCAATGTAACCTAAACATTTGTACCCCCATAATATGCAGAAATAAAAAAATCTGCATCCATTATAAAACTATCTATGTATGATATGCCTATGTTATTTAAGCCTCTATAGATTGATTTAAAGTTTTACTGTTACTAATCTGAATCCTTTCTGTCTGAAACCAAAGCTGGAGGTCAAACCAATCAGAAGTTTTAAAGCAACTTTATAATTCATCTTGTAAGTCAAGGAATATCTTTAGTATGTGTATTGTTTTTGTTTTTTTTTACTCTGGGTATATCCTAAAACAGTAAAGCATTCTTTATTATTTGAAGTGTGGAATCCCAACAATTTGAAACCCTCTTTAATATAATATTAAGATTTATCTATAGGTATAATTTTAATTTTTTTACAAGAAAAGCATTATCTTCATAATATGTGTAAGTCTTGTTTTTATATTTTATAGTATTCCAGCTTTTTATACAAATTAAATACATATATTAATTAGTCTTTTATTATGTATTTATTTTTAATAACTGAAAATTAATTTTTCCATTTTTCTTCATCCTGAATTGAAGTAGCTTTACCTTTCTTTGTCTCTTTTGCACTTACAGAAATAAATATTTGTCTATCACTATGTTTTTCTCTCTCAAGGGTGTTTTAATACTAAAGTAATAAATAAAATAATACTAAAACAATACATATAAATATAAATTTTCACCAGTCGTGGTGTTGCACATCCATGATCCTAGCTATTTGGGAGGCCGAGGCAGGAGGCTCACTTGAACTCAGGAGTTCAAGGCTGCAATGAGCTATGCTCATGCTACTGCACTGCAATCTGGGTGGCAGAGCAAGACCCTGCCTGTCTCCAAAGTGAATAAATAAAATCATCTTCTCTACTTATGAGCTTATATTTTTGCTTTTCAATGAATATCTATGTTAGTAAATTGAGCTTAAAAATTTGAATGTTATAAAACTATAACGATCCATTCATATGTATAATTTATTGTATGACTTCAGAACCTTAGAACCCAATACTACTCCAGCTAACTAATATAAGATATATTTCTGATAAGATAACATTTCCAAGGTAAACTCGAGATATTTTATTTACTCGTATTTTTAAGATTATATATAACTGAAGCATCAGCAACATATGCAATATTTAAATATTCAAAGGGATATTTTAGCTTCAACTAGTCTCATAGACTAATTGTGAAAGATTAGTTCAAAGTTACATCTATGTTTAATAACAGATTGGAAATAAGCAGTATAATAAAAAAATCATAGACCTTGAGGTTTAGAAAATTATATATCTTGTAATGCACAGGATATATTCAGTCTAGAGAATATTTAGGGTTTCAACTATTCATTTGGACATATAAAAATTTTTTCTTCTGTATTTATTTGAAACAGATGTCTCACGGCTATAAGTAAAGTGGTACATATATTTCAGTTGTCTAATCAGGAAAACCTGAATTTATTAAAAATCTTGATCCTTTAATCTTTAATGATACGAAAATTTCTGTCACTATACGTTATTTTACTGTTATGTACTCTTCGCACATCAGTTATCACAATTATGTACAGACGATACTCAAATTTACTCCCTCAACCCACATATGAATTATTAAGATAATCCTTAAGGTCTCTCTGACATTTTAAAGTGAGGTGATCAAGACCCAATATAAATTCTCCATCTTCAAACATTATTTCTGCATTTTTTCCTTTCTCTAGCTAATGATGTCATCATATTTCTAGCCATTTCTGCACCTAAACACCTCCTTTGGGCCTGTTGCTGTGGCTCACTGGTAGCACCAGCTACTCAGCAGGCTGAGGTGGATCACTTGAGCCCAGAAGTGCAGTTAGTTATGATCATGCCACTACACTCCAGCCTGTGCGGTAGAGTGACATCAGTCTCTAAAAAAAAATTAAATAAAAATAAACTTCTTTGTTTCCCAGTTATACTATATACTTCCTACGAGAGCAGCCTTAAACTACCCGTTTCTCTCTCATACCCCACAATATGCATAAACACACTATTCTTTTCATTGTTGCCACAATTTCTCTGTGCCAAATTGTTCTAATCTCTATGCCAAAATAAAGCTTTTGTTTGCCCACCTCCTATATGTTCTTATTAAGTGAAATGTTGGAAAAAAATGGGCAACATTTAATTTCTAAAAATATTGATTACTACCCTTTTTGGTAATCAGTTTCATGTTTAACCTATCCATAACCATTTTCAAATAGGGGTGGCAAGTAATCCAATTTAATCATACATAGTATAAGGTATGTTGAACAGAATAGGCTCAACCAACATTAACATAAATGGATTTACCAAAGCCATCAGTTTTGTGATCTTAGGGCTTGATTTTTGTCAGCACTCTGTATGTTAGTTTGGGTCCTCCAATAAGCAGATGCCAAAATGTGATCTAACATGTAAGAATTATATTAGGGAAGTGCTCTTGTGACGAAAAAATAAAGAGGGAGCCAAGGAAGGCTGGAGAGCCCTCACACTACAATATCTGACCCCAAGGAAAGAGAGGCGGAAGGCTTCTAGATTGCCCTGGTACAATGAAATTATAAAAGAAGTTCAACAACACTGTTAAGAAATCCTTGCGCGGCAGGGCGCAGTGGCTCACGCCTGTAATCCTAGCACTCTGGGAGGCCGAGGTGGGAGGATCACTCAAGGTCAGGAGTTTGAGACCAGCCTGAGCAAGAGTGAGACCGCGTCTCTACTAAAAATAGAAAGAAATGATCTGGACAACTGAAAATATATATATAGAAAAAAATTAGCCAGGCATGGTGGCGCATGTCTGTAGTCCCAGCTACTCAGGAGGCTGAGGCAGAAGGATCGCTTGAGCCCAGGAGTTTGAGGTTGCTGTGAGCTTGGCTGATGCCACGGCACTCACTCTAGCCCGGGCAAAAGAGTGAGACTCTGTCTCAAAAAAAGAAAAAAAAAAAAGAAATCCTTGAGCATAGTTAAAGGAGTCCTGTGTCTCCAGGAATGGATCTATTTGAGCATCTAACTATATTTAGTCACAAGCTGGGAGAAGCTATTGGGTAGCGTGGCCTTTGGAGGAATAGGATTTCAGAGCATAGCAACCGGCGTTCTTGGTCAATGACACCTATAGTGACTGGTCTGTATTCTCTTGGCCACCACAACTCTGGAAGATAATTTATTTTTTAAAGCATGGTTCTCTAGTTACACTCATCAGAAACTTGGTTTTATACTAATAGAAGTTGTTTGGCTTAGTCTAGGAATTAACTTAATCTGCAGTGTCAAATATTCATATTAATAAGATTAGCACATTGTTTCCATGTTAGTAGATTTCTGTCTAGGAGCTGAATTCCAATGCAGTTGAATTGGTGAGCATGGACTCTGAACAAAGAAATTTAAATGGATAATTCAAACTGCAATGACATCAGACTACGAGACTCAGATATATATGTACACATTCATCTAAGTCTATAGCTGCTCCAAGAAATAAACAGAGGGCTGGAGAGAGGCTGCTAAAGCATGTCTCTCCCATTCCATGCTGACTGTCGGCACAAAACAAACCACCACAATACTTAGTGGTGTAAAGCACCTTTGTATTTTCTGTTTCTCCTGGTTCTGGGGTTGGCCAGGTGATTTTTCTCGTCTCCACTAGTTTGACTGGGACTGGATGGCCTAGGATGGCCTCACTCACATGGTCAGGCGACTCGGATGGGATAGCAGGGAGGGCAGGGACAACTGGAGTCTCTGCCCACATAGTATCTCATCCTCCAGAAAGCTACCCTGGTGGCATAAGTGTTTCTGGTGGCATGAGGGTTTATGGTGACAGGAAAGAGTAAACCCCAGTATGCAAGCACTTTTCAAGTCTCTGCTTTTGTTACCTTTTTTATTGTTGTTTTAGCTAAGGCAAATCACATGGCAAATCCCAGAGTCAGTGTGGTGGAAACTATCCACGGGTATATGGATGCAGGGAGCCCTGAACAAATTGGATTAGTCTGCCACACCATCTGATTACTATGTTGCCCCTCCTCTTTGTTCCTGTTTCTCTTCTTCCTCCTCCTCCTCCTCCTCCTCCTCCTCCTTCTCCTCCTTCTTCATTTCCTCCTCCTCCTTTTTTATCTTATGATTATACAATGACTGAGACCACATCTACTTTCTTGCATTTTCTGATTCTAGAATAAAAAAGATTTATGCTCTAAGGTACATTTTGCATATGTTAAATTCATCTGCAATTTGTTAATTTTTATCTCAACCCTCAGTGTTGCCAATAATGAGAATTTATCTCTTTCTATAATTTATAAAGACCCCAAATGTCCATGGATTTTCCTCAGAGAGGAAGCTACATGGATTTCCTCTAAAATTGGTGATTTTACATAGGAAAATTGTGGGATTAATGATCCATTTTGTTGGCACCTGGTCAGATTACTCGGTCGTGACAATTCATTACATTCCCTGATTCTAATAAAATAATAGACATGTTTATTCTTAAATTTAGTTATTGCTTGAATGTGAAAATTAGGAGGTAGAAATCAAATAATATGTGACTTGTTAGAAACTAAAATTTTCTACTCTATGGCTTTCCTGTCAGCTAACTGTGTTGAGCCTATTATCCCTATAATCAGGTGCTGAAAAGGATAAACATGAAAGCAACATGCTAAAAATAAAAAAAAACAATGCTTTGGAGTGACTAGCACTTTTGCTTGTAATCTAAGCAGTTTCTAAAGCACGAGGTAGAGTTGTGCATTAGAAATCCTTGTCGGCTGGATGCATTACTGCCGTTTTCTAGGCAGGGATGTGTGGGTGACTGTGCATAGTCTTACCATCTTCATTTTAGATTTCTACACTACATCTATGCAAAGCTACATTGGCATCAGTTGGTGCAGATGATAATGATACACTTGATTGTTAATCTCACAGCTAAGCCTCAAACATAATTTCTGTTCACCTGCCCTCTGCAAATATTTCTAGTCTCAATTCCCAGACCCCTCTCCACCACTGGAAAATCTGCTTAAACATACATTTAGAGAAAAATAATTACTCAGATAAGCCATTTGACACAAATAACCAATTATTCAATTTTGTACTGTTCAACCGTGTGTGTGTGTGTGTGTGTGTGTGTGACAGAGAGACAGAGAGAGAGAGAGAGACAGAGAGAGAGGAGAGAGAGACAGAGAGAGACAGTAAAAGGAGAAAGAGTGAAGAGTGGCACTTGTTTTCGGAAGGTAGTACTCATCTTTAATGATTCAGATCCACTTTTTGGTCCTATTGAAACGATACATTTCCACACTGATGAAGGATAAAGATAGTCCCTCTGACTTTGACTGAGTCTCTCATTGTTATGAAATTTGCCTTCCACTATGGCTCTCTCTTTCCATTAGCCCACGGCTAGAACACATAGAAAGTCCCTTGTGTTTAAATGTTGCACATCAACTGGTTTGGCTGGATTCCACAACTTTCCAGTTGTCTGGAGCTGGGCCATATTATTGCAGTTCTTAATGGTTTTAATACATGCTCAGTGTCTACTCTGGGCCTTGGGATTGCCCCTTTTTGGCGTATGCATCAGGAACCATTTGAATATCCTGTAGTCATTCATAATCTACACACATTCATCCAAGTAATGTTGTTTTTTAGTAATTCTCATGTTAACAGTAATGACCCTGGTACATTCCAAGTTCTTGTTCCATACTGCTATCTTCTGTTTTCTAGCTAACACATAAGTAATATCTTAGCAAATATAACCTGATGTCCTGCTGAGTACTTCCTTGATAAAAGAAGCAACTTCAATTTCTCCATATAATAATAGAAATTTAAAATATATGTATATTTTTATATCATTTTTGATTTTTATATACAAATCTCCAGAAAACAAATGAAAAGATTATTTTTTTATTCTTTTTTTGTTGTTGTTTTGTTTTTTAGTTCTAAGGACTCCATGTCTCATTTTTAACTTATCACATTATTTTTTTTCTCCTAGGACTACAATGATGAAATTCGTCAGGAACAACTACGTGAATTATCTTACTTAAATGGCTCAGAGGACTCTGGTCGTGGCAGAGGTATTAGAGGCAGAGGGATCAGAATAGCTCCCACAGCTCCTTCAAGGTACATTAGTTCTTACTTTAAATAAATTAACAGTGAAGGAAGATGGCAGGCCTTTGTTGTCATGATCGCAGCTAGGAATAAACAACAACGTCAACAACAATTACCACCACAACAACAAAAACAATAATGATGGATGCTTATATGGCATGTAAGAGCTTTACATATGTTAGCTCATCAAATATCCTCCATACTAGGAGATGTCTACTACTTGCAGGTGAGAAATGAGGTACAAAAGGTGTATGGAAGTTACCTAAGGTCACATAGGCAATCTGATTCCAGAATTCACAGTTTATGCTTTTAACTGTGAATTTTGTTAACAACTATCCTTACAAAATAAGGGTGGCAATTCTGGAAATTAGATTTAGAAAATAAGGCAGCAAACCTGAGATTTTCTACTTTCTTGTTCTTTCCCCAGGATTAGGGCACCCAAATGATACAACCATTTGCCTCTTTGAACCCTGATAACCTTGTGTGAAGAGAAAACTATATAAAGTTTGTTTGTGCCTTAAATGGTCCTTGAATCGATATAGTTTGCCAGATAAGGAGGTAGGTACGTAGGTAGGTAGATAGATAGATAGATAGATAGCTATAGAGAGATACAGAGATAGATATAGACAATACATATGCCATCAGCCCAGAAAGCCAGAAGCACACTTCCTGAGTGGCTGATGGTAAGGATATTTAAAGTTCAGATACATTTGACTTTGCAATGCCCTTGGTGATCGGAAAAGACTTGATTTGATTTTGTTGACTTTGCAAAGAAATTGGAATCTTTCTGTATTAGAATTTGTTTTTTAGAATACTGAATTTGTTAAACTTTCAACAGAAAGCATTGGTTTGCAAAGAGGTAAAGTAAAAAATACTCATAGCCTTCATACAATGACTGTGTGATTCAATCATTCTCTTCACCCTATTATAGCTGGCCTTTAAATCTCTAAAGGACATAGATCTAGAATATTATTTCATGTGTCACATAGAAATTATTCCAAGAGATGCTAAGATATTTTGCAGATTCAATTTGTTTCTTAAATTATACCCCAAATATTTTCAACCACCACTGTCAACACAGCCACTGTTTTTTAACATTTAAATCATAAATATCTCAAAAAGTTTCGCACTTGGTAGGAAAAAAAAAGTTAAGAATGATAAATTTCTAAATAAAATATCAAGGAAATAACTTATTATAAGTAAAATGTGGCAATTCTGAAAATTAGATTTAGCTAAAAACAAAACTTCTGAATATGTTGTAGAGCTTATATTTATGTTATCTTTAAAAAATTAAAAATGGAGCTCCCTAATGTTGTTCAGGATCATTTGCTTATTGCTAAGAATTAATGTGATGTAAAGCAATACTGTCCTTTTTTAATAGGATCAGTCTTTTGCACATTTCTAATCTCATCTTGATGGGTTTTGCAATGACATCTTTGCAAGACATCTTTAATGGATTTAATCAAATGGGTTAAATTACATGTAATTGCCACTTTTGTAATTCAAAAAAATGCCAATTTTAGCAGTTTTATATGGTTTAACCTAAGTGTACATTTAGGATGTCTAATGAAAGCACCCAATTTTTCTAGTCTGTATTCCTTGAGATTAGGAACATTTAGAAAAGATAATGATTAACCTGCTTTTGATATTATAAAATCATTATATTAATAGATTTGTTGTGTTATTAATGTTCCTTAATAGGATATTGCATTTGCTGTATTTGAATGGACCATATAAGATTTTAATTTTAGAATGCTTTATTTTAAAATTTGAATCTGTTTAATAATAAATAATAGTGCTGATTCAAAATGGTCTATATTTTTAAATATCTTCTTAGAAGAAAAATTCGATTGAAGGATTTTGCTATTTCATATTCCATATATCATACAAATTTGATAATACAGACATAAAAAGAAAAAAATTAACACTGAAAATTAAATTTTACTTCCAATGCTGTACTGATATCATTAATGTTACTAACATTAGTAAAAGTAAATAGAACAGAATTTTGTTGTCTTCTACTTCAAACAACATGATCAAATGTGTCTACAATTAAAAATGAAAAAGGAAATAACTTCACAAAACAGAAAATCATATTGATAGGAAAACTTTGGATAGCAGGAGTTAATGGATGCTAAATTGTACATATTAATGAAATTATTAGTTTATTAAGTTATTCAATTACACTTATGTTCAAAAAGATGGTGTCTAGAATATTTTAAATTCTATAATTTGTTGTAAAGTATTTAATTAAAAAATTTACATTTCAATAAACATATCTGTAACTAATCTTCCAATAATAATGCATACCAGAGAACAAAGCATTACATCTATTATACTAATAATGTATTTTACATAAATGAAGAATGAAACTATATGACATCTCTAACACACATCACCACTACATGTTGCAGCGAGAGGAAGCAGTGGAAAATGAAACATTACGGGCAGATTTTGGAGGCTTTTGTTTACTACAATGAGAACTGATACTTAGAACGAATGGAGTTTGTTAAAGAGGAGAGTGATCATATTTGTTTCTAAGAAAGACTGCTCAGTCATCACTGTGAGTGATGTAGAAGAGTTGGAGTGATTGAGAGAGAGGCAGAGACAGAGAAAGAAAGAGACAGACAGACAGAGACAGAGACAAAGAGAGAAACTGACTTATGACATGGGAGCCAATGAGAAGACAAGTCTGCTATCCAAGACAGACAGAAATGAACAGCACTTGGAGTGTAGAAAGATAGGGCCAGATTAGAGTTTAAAGTGTATAGAAATTAATGCCAATTAGATATTGGAGAAGAAGTGTGGCCCAAGACAAAGATAACTCTCTAGTGTCTAACCTGGTAAGAGATTGATGATTTCATCAAACCAGATTGGGTGAAGGATCAAGCTAAATGATGAATATAATTATTCCTGTAAGTAATCCTATCTCTGTGGATAGCTAGTGTGGCCTTGGGCAGGGGACTTGTACTCTCTGTGCCTTGGTTTCTCAACTTACAAAATAGCTTAGAACTGCCTACATGACAAACTTGTCAAGATGCTTACATTAGGTGAGGCAGGTAAGGCTGTCATTCCTAAACTAGCCTGTACAATGGTGTCACTAGGGCTCCCTGCCTGCAGAGACTGTGATTTAATTGGCCTGGGGTATGGGCTGGAATTTGGAATTTTTAAAAGATCCTCAAATAACTCTAATCTGCAGGGAAGTTAGGGAACTTCAGATATAAGGAACACAAACCAGGATACGGCATTATGTTAAGAAGGAAACAAAGAGTCATCATTAGAGTTAGGGACTGCAGGGTGTAACCATGGGAGAAAGAAAGGACAGAAATTGGGGACACCCATATTCCAAAACGAGTCCAGGAATAGAAGCCAGTGAAGGAGGCTGAGAAGTAAGAAAGAGGAAGGAGGAAAAGTGGAGAAAAGCAGGATCATAAAGGTGCAAAGAAACATTTTCCAGATATTAATCCACAGTCTTGAATATAGTAGGGGAGGGCAGTCATGGGGAGACTGCAAAAGAATCTAGTGGATTTGGAGATTGGTAGGCTACCGGTGATCTCAGCCAAGAGTGCTATCAACAGAGCGGTGAAAGTAAGAACGAGATTGATTACATTCAGTTCAGGAATGAGCAGGAAGAAGGTAAAGAATTAAACATGGAAAATGTTCTTTCAAGAAGTCGGAAGAATAACAAAAAGACTGCTTCGGTGTGGATTTAGCCAGGGGCAGTGTCCTAAAATAGGTGATGTGAATCTTGAGTTGAATTGGAGGAGGGAGCAGCAACGTTAATAATCCAGGGAAGGGACATTGTGCATGGGAATTAATGAGTCAGGCTCAAGAGACAGGTTTGCTAGGGATGTGTCTGTTAGTCACTCGATGAAGGAATGGGATAAGAAATTAGATTTGATGCAAGCATCATATAATTTTAGAACAGGAATAAGTGTTATAGCCTCAGAAATCTGCATTTTACTCATTAGAAAAAGAATCCACCTCAGGCCTAGGTAATTATAGTACTTATCCAGGGTTATTTAAGGTATAGCCAAGACTTGTGAATGTAGTTTAGCATAGGGTGACCATATAATTTATTCCCCACACATGGATGCTTTTGAGAGTGTTAGAATGCTATCCTGAACAGGAAGCTAGGACAGCAGTTGTAAAACCTGGGTGTGTGCTCATCCTGCTTATGAGGAAACAGACAGGTGCTTGGAGGCCCAATGAAGGTAAATTGGTCTTTACATCCTTTTTTACAGATGCATTTTTATATTATCATGATAATAGAGAATATTGTATTCTCACCTGTGCTGTATTTGAAGCAGCCCTGGGTCTCTGGGTCTTTTGTATTTCACCTTCTCTCAAACTAGGAGAGTGTTCTCATATACATTAGACTCACAGTAATTTCTCTGATAGTTTCTCTATTCATCATCTCAATAATCTATTTAAAATTTTTAAAAGCTTTACCACCATTCTTGCTCTTGACTCCTAAAAGCTCATTTTTTGCAAGCAAGAAAGAGCCAGCCAACTGCTATTCATAGCAAAAGGCATAACCTACATCCACGTATGTGGGTACAGCCAAACAGTGTGATTGTTGACATGCCAATGATCATCATTTTTTCCAAAGCTTTAGTGTTCCTGTTGAAAGCAATGCTTTCTGGAGGCCAACCTTTCAGACATAATAAAAAACGAAATAACAGTGCTTGTGCCCAAAGATTTCAGACAAACATTCAACCTTTCTAAAGGCCTCAAAATACCATAAAAGTTGGCTGCAACCATTTGATCTTATGCTTTTAATGCAAGTTACTTTTGTGTCAAGAACTGCAGTACAGAGTAGTCAGTCTATTCTTTTTATTGCAGAGAACTAATGTATCCCACTAGCATCATAGTTACCATAATAAAATATATTATTTCAGGGACTGCACCCGCTCAGGCGGTTACATGCATGATGATAAATCAGTGACAATGAGTCGGGATTTCGAATGACCTCAAACTGAAGCTGCTATAATAAACAGAATGATATCACCATGATTAGAGTTCCACATTTTATTAAAGTGCAGGCAGATATTTTTTCTTGTAAATGATAATATTGCTTATCTCTTGCAATAATCCCCAGGGAGATATAGATTGAGTTTTCATAGGTGGTCCAGTGAGTCATATATCGGAAGGTACTCTGATTTGGGTCTTCTTGGCAAATTTTGAATGTAATTAGAGTGGATTTTGTTTGTTTTTTGCTTTGGTTTTTTAGTTATATAAAAGACAATATCAAAGTATTTTACATGATTTTCATGAGAACTAAGTCATAGTCAGTATTTGCAAATGTATTTTGCTGTAGAGGTCAAAACACTTTACGTATTAATAATCTCTATGGGGGGGGAAGAGAGAGAGAGAAATTTGTATTTCTTCCATTGTATGAAGGCTATGAGATGTGAGCTTTTTTCTGTTATAGTCCCTTTTCTCCTATCCCTTGTGTCTCATCTATACATGACCTGTTTTTCCTAGGGGCCGTGGGGGTGCCATTCCTCCTCCCCCGCCACCTGGACGGGGTGTTCTCACCCCTCGAGGAACCACTGTGACACGTGGAGCTCTTCCAGTGCCCCCTGTGGCAAGAGGTGTCCCTACTCCTCGAGCCCGGGGGGCACCCACAGTGCCAGGATACAGGCCACCCCCTCCTCCGGCCCACGAGGCTTATGAAGAATATGTAAGTACTCTCAAGAGATAAGTTGTGAGAAAGAGTTAAATTGATTGGTGAACAATCTAGGTCTCAAAAAATGCATATACCATGACTATAGCAGGTAATGTTTGGTGCAGAAAACAAATGTCATTTGCAGTGGAATTTAAGCCGTGCACTTGAACAAGAGCATTTTGAAAAAAGCTTTCATTTTACAGGTGTCATCACTGTTGTTAGTGTCAGTTCAATAGCTTGGATACTAAGAATTAAACTATCTCGAGGATTTCTTATCTTTAGAAGCCTTGATCAGATTTCAAATGAGAAATAATTATAAACATAATGTGAATCTCCATAAATTCAGAGAATTCTTCAGGGGCATAAAACAGAAATATTTCAGAAATATAATATGATTCTATTATAAACTTTGCTAATAATGTAAGACTATGTGACTATTCTTTCATTTGCATATCCTGACTCTTTCTTTCACTATATTGAAGATATGGATTGACATAAAGAACTCAAAAAATGTAGAATGAACAGCAGAAATGCAATGTCTCAGCCGGGCGTGGTGGCTCACGCCTGTAATCCTAGCACTCTGGGAGGCCGAGGTGGGTGGATTGTTTGAGCTCAGGAGTTCGAAACCAGCCTGAGCAAGAGCGAGACCCCATCTCTACTAAAAATAGAAAGAAATTAATTGGACAAC
>NW_012148163.1:1170065-1173213 GCF_000956105.1 Propithecus coquereli | reverse complement strand
AGGGGGGAGCAAGGGCAACATATGTAACCTAAAGATCTGTACCCCCATAATATGATGAAATAAAAAAAAAAAAAAAAGAAATGCAATGTCTCTAAGCATTGCCTCCTTTCCCATCCACTCTATCTCTTGGTCATCTTATATATCCCGATACCTTTTCACCTTTAGTTCAGGTTTCCAGTATTCTACTGGTTACATTATGGTCCTGGCATTCATTTCTCCTACTAGATTGTGAAGTTGTAAAAAGGCAGTTTCCTATTCACTTGTGTAACCATAGGCAATCCGCTGTAAATGTTAAATTGAGCAAGCCAGAGCATCCTCCTATGAAACAGATCCATTTTCCCTTTAACCTCTCCAGCACACCCACCCCCTTATGTAGGTGTTTGTTTCATTCAAACACCCACAGACATGCTGTCCTTTTTAATATATATTGTGAATTTATATTATTAAATATAAACTCTTCAAGTAAAGTTACCGTCACATGCTGGACACTCAAAACATGTAAATATTTTATGGAGTAGTTAATAACCAATCAACATTTACTCCTGAAATAAAGTGAACATAATTTATAGGTATCACTAGAAATATATTAATGCTTAGTGCATGTTTGTTTTTAGGAATAATGTTACTGCTTAAATATGAAACACTCATTAATACCTGCCAGAGTGAAGAAAAATTAACTGTAGAAATCCACTTCTACTGAAAAAGATGAAATGTGTTCATTTAAAGTATCTTTAATACATCAGGTATCAATATTTAAAAACTTAGACAATCTTAAAATTGCAAAACCAGAAGCAGAAAACATATTCTACCCTGTAAACGAGCCCACAAGTCAAAAAACACAGGGACACACCCCAATTCTGCCATCTCTTGCCTGAAACATAGTATGTGCAAAATAAGTAGTTGTTAAATGTATGTGTTAAAAATCCATGGTAGGGATTTTTTTTTTTTAATCTCTGAGGAATTTTTAAGCTCCACAATCTTTATGTACATTGTCACTATGGTGTTTTTGTCCTCCAAATAGAGGCTTAAACAGATCATTTTTTCAAAAATTAAAAAAGAGAGAAAAACTTTTCAGGTAATAGTGGTCAACATTGTTATTAATCAAAGAATTTACATGGTACACATGGAACTATGAAAGAGAACAGGATTGGCAAAACAGAATTGTAGCGTTTCATGTGCATCCCAATTTATAGTGAATAAATCACTAGAATACGAGGCAGTAAGAGTTAAGCGGCAAAAGCATAAAGTATTTATGGAAACATGAGTAAAAAGGCCTATATTCTGAATAGGGAAATATCAGAGGGGGTGTTTCTTAGAAAAGATAAAAGAAAATATTAAAGCCATGTAATGTGAAATTTTTACTAGGTTTTAAAGTATATAGTCCCTTTTTACTCATCCACTCAGTCATTCCCTGAGCCTCTATCTTATTGCAGTTGTGTTGTGAAGGTTCTGGACGTGTATCTGTGAATAAATCAGACCAAATGTCTGCTTTCGTGAAGCTTAAAATTTAGTGAGAGGAGAGAGAAAACAAACATATTATTTATAAATAAATGAATAAATAAATTTGGTAAAGTTAAAAAAATGGTGTGAGGGTGGTGTCCTATGAATATAGGTTCATGAAATCCAGTAATAGGAATGCTGTCAGGCCTTAAGAAAGGTCTGGACCAAGAAAGAAAACTATGAGAAATCTCTCCCCCATCTCATTTTTGTTTTTTCTGCATATGTTTCCATTCCATTTTTATTTATAAGCTGGATATTTTGACATCTCTGATCAATGTGACTTACATATACATGTCCAGCTCTAGTTACCAACAGATACTGGTTGGCATCTGTCTCTCAGTCTTGATCCAGATCCTCAGGTGGGAGAATCATAGTCAGCCAGGTTTATCAGGTGTCTACCAGTAATAGTTACCTATGAATTTAGGGAGGAGGTCATTTGAAATTAGATCTGGGATCTACCACTCATTAGTCTCCAATGTCGGGGGTAGGATAGGGGAGAAGTTTATACAACAGAAACGTAGTTACTGGGGATGCAACTCCAAGGACAATATAGGGAGACACTAGTTTCCAGAGTGGAAAAAGTATTATAAGCTTGACAGATGTCAATCTATGAGACCATACCATTGATAATAGATAAAAGTATATGGATACTGTTTTTGGAAAACTATTTTCTATCATAGTCCATTTAAACCTATCCTGTATCACATTTTAATGATTTTTTTTTCCCTAACATCAATTCAATGAGCATATACAAAGTTTGATACATGGCTGATAGGCTGCAGACTGCAGTCCTTGAAGTCTTCAGTACCAAACCCAGAATAACACCCAAGAGCTGCTACTCTCTGCTCTAATTTTAGACTATTGATTCTTCTATATGGGGTAAGAAAAACAAAAGTTTAAGTGTTTCAATAACAAAATAATAGCACCATGCAGAGCTGATGGTGAAAATCTCAAAGGAGTTCTTAACTTTCAGATAAAATTTCTTAGAAAAGCTTCCCTTTATTATAAATCACCCTATGAGTCAATTCACTCTTCAGACTTGTTTCTCCCCCGCTGAGCCATCTGCATTAAGTTTCTGACCACATGGAATGTATTTAGGTAATCAAATCCACTCCTTGCAGCTGACCTGACAAGAAACAGCTTACTGTAACTGATATTGCTGTTTAAATCCATCATTAGTGTTAGCTGTGTCTAAAAAAATGTGAATTTTAGTTTAATTGTTACACATCCTAACCAAGACTTTAAATATTTTAAAGCTTCTTTTCATTGACCTTCTGCTAAGAAGAGCACATTTACATTTTACAGATCCATCATCGTGATTGAAGTAGATTTGGAGAATGGAAAAGTAGATTTCAACAAAAACTCCTATACCACAAAATATTAAGCATATCAGCTCTGCCAGTAGATGTTAAAAGAGAACAAACTAAAACTTTTGAATACGTATTAGGTTCTAGTCACTGTATATTAATTCACTTAATTTCATGATGATACTATCAACTAGTTATTAATTTTACTATTTTACTAGGTGAAGAAACTGAAGCTTGGAATTGGGAATTAAACCAGTTTTCTGTCTCCTAGGCCTCTGTCTTTGCTAGATTGTGTTTCTTCTCCATAAAGAACGATAAAATACCCTACATAGTATTTGTCT
>NW_012148163.1:1165990-1167452 GCF_000956105.1 Propithecus coquereli | reverse complement strand
AGACAACATAAATATTTGCTTAAACAAATACTCCCTCATGTGTTGGTGTGATGCAGATAAAACAAAAGCAAAAACATGTCAGGTACACAAAATAGTTTCTAGTTTCCAAAGCCTTAGGTCTAATTTATTTTTAAATTACCTGATGTTTTCTCCAACAGTTAACACCCAGACATTAAGCAGGTAGGTATATCAGGGCACAAAAAAGAAAGAAGAAGAGATATAACTAAGATTCAGTTAAATGCTACATGAGAAATTTTGGCTCTGTATAATCAATCATGTTAACCTAATTTATAAAATGCATTTTGACCAATTTTTGAGAAGTTTCTATTTCATCAGTCTTAAGTAAGCCTATTGGCATTCCAGCCCATCCTGTCATCTAATTCAGACTCTGAGGCATCCTTCCAGTAACAATGAAGGAACTAGAAAATTCACTGGTAAATCAATAGTCCTTAAAAGTTCCATAAATGAGTTCAGGCTGCCAACCCTCAGTTTCATGTGTATGGAACATTTTTTGACAGGAGAGGGAAATAAGTATTAAATGATAATTGAAATCAATTCTTGTGCCATTTTTGTGGAAGGAAAGATTATAAGCCTGATCTATAATGCATTTTGAGGGGAGCCACGTGTGGTGGTTTTCTGTGTAATAACCAAGAGCCTTCGCCCAAAGAAGAGAGATTTTTATTAGAGTTTCTAGATTGGATATTTGTATTCCATTAAACATCCTTGTTTGAGTTTCATGCTCTAGTCTCCTCTTATTAGAGACTAATTTACCAGAATGCATTGCAGAGTTTTGTTTTTTGAAATGTAACTAATATTTAAAATAACTAAAACATGCAAGGTTAATGAAATGTGCCGTGGAACTATAGGATGGGCATAATACCATTGTGGTTCCAATGTTCGTAGAAAGGTAGTGATATTTAAGCACTATTAAAATATTGAATTATTTCCTAGGATAAAATAAGATGTCATCTTTTTAAACTGTGTTCATTTTTCTTCTGCAGGTGAAATTTGAATAAACCAACCTTCTTCTAGCATTATATTTTAGATTTCTAAGTCATTTTAGAACAGATGCAGATTCTTCTATTAGCCACAACACTCAGGGTTGTATCCAAACGTGTACTTTATAATTACCATGATGAGTAATGTCTTTTGTAACACTTACCAGGATAAAAATAGGTTTTCTTTCTGAGCCTTTTTAAGATGGCTGCTAGCTGCTAGAAAGTATTATATCATAAAGTATTTTAAAGTTTCCTCTAGGCTCTGTTGGGGGAAAAAAATGCCATGATCTTTTTGTAGTGTCTGCTATAGACATGGGGAGGAAAGCAGTGGCAAAAATGACAGAAGGCATCTTGGCCTTAGGGAGATCTACCATTCTTTTTTGTGTAACATTATTAGAATATTTTAGGTTATATTATTTTCTCTCTTTGCTTCATACACACAGCCTAAGGATTAAAGATGAAAG
>NW_012148163.1:1163914-1165940 GCF_000956105.1 Propithecus coquereli | reverse complement strand
TCCTAGGCCTCTGTCTTTGCTAGATTGTGTTTCTTCTCCATAAAGAACGATAAAATACCCTACATAGTATTTGTCTCACAGAGAACTCACATGTTTATACAGATCATTTGTACTTCATACTCCCATCCAGACCACTCATCAGTTTTTGAATCCCCTCAGAATTATTTAGAACATCTCCCAGCCGCTGCATGAGCACCTCCAACTACGGGGAACTCAATACCTCCAGGGAAGCTAGGTGCTAGAAATATAAAAACTGTGGTTAAAGAGACACTGCTTCTACTCTAAAAAGTATGTCATCTGAGACAGAGTTAGCCCAATGATTAACATATAATATGTATTTGCTATATAAGGCTCTTATCATCATCTATTCTCTATTAGAAGTCATTTTTGCTATTATCTTCTCCCACTCAGAAGACTTCATACATCCTAAAGGCAGTCAGTGTTTTTTACATTTGTTTTCTCTTTGCAAAGCACTTTCCAAGTAAAGTGCTTGATAGAAACAACTGAATTGAATCCACTTATGATATTTTTGGAAAGACATTATACAAATGTACACTAACATACATAGATATCTTATATAAGTATTAAATGAATGACAACAGAACATAGTATGTATTAAGTGCCAAATAGAGACTATATATGCTCCAGTAAAGGGAATTATCACTGATCGCTATGAGTGTCTTACAAAACTTCTAAGAGGATAGGGAAATCAACCATGGTAGAGCAGGATAATAGGTATAACTTTGAGAATTAGAGACAAGAGGGAGAATGTTCCATGCAAAAGGGATGGTAAGAGCAAAAGACAAGAAAAGGGACCTTTCAAAGCAAATCTAAAGAATCTGAGAGAACAATTTGGTGAAACAGAGTTCATGTAGGATAGCAGTGGAAATAATGCAGGAGAGAAAAATAGAGCGTGGTTAAAAATGACCTCAAAGGTTGAGGTTGTAACTTCACTTATTGTAGTAAAAAGCCACCTGAAGATTTTGGAGCTGAAGATAAACTAAGGTTTTGGAGAATTTTATAATTCTCAGTTGTTCAGGGTGGATTGGAGAAGAGGATGAAAAAAGGGGAGAAGATTTAGGGAACTAGCAACAGTGAGGCTTACTGAGATGTGGCCTTGGTTATGACGATAGGAATGGGAGTGCAAGTTATCAAGGTCGAAGTTAAAGCTGAATGTGAAAACAATAGGGCTTGGTGACAAGTGGATGTGGGAGAGTAAGAAAAGCAGTCAAGGCTCACTCAAAGGTGTGGTTATTATCTAAGGGAGAGGGTAGGGGAAGGAGCACAGGTGGGAAGGCTATAGTGGGGAGGGATGGGAAGCGAAAAGTGACCTGGAGGCCAAAGAAGCTCCTCTCCATGAATCCAAGAGGGGCCTTATAAATCTGTTTGCATAGTCATCTCTCTTTGTTGCAAAAGTAAGGCATTTTACTGCACACAGTTGAGATTACATCCCCACCTGTCAGACTTCCCCTTGGGTCACTGGGCATGGTTATTTGTGAGATCCTGCTAAGAAGAGTTTTGTTGGAAATTTATTTAGTTTGAGTTTACTGCAATTTTTTACTTGTGTTGTTTGGGCATTGCTACAGTTCTGTTGTAGAAATTATTTCAGAAATACTCAGCATCTCATCTGGTGTCATGACACAGATATTCACAGCCAGAAGTCTTACTGCTATGTGATTGAATTAGGGCATTGATGCAGGAAGGATGTGGTTAGTAATGGTGAAACAAGGTACGAATTGTATTGGGCCAGAATTTGTTCTGTGGAAAACTCTTCCATATCATTCAGCTTAGCTATGAAAGAGACTTGGTAGAAGTTTCCCCACATTTGGCAACAATGCAAGCAGTCAATGGCATAACATTTAATAAGCTGTGAAACAAAAGGAAACTTTTCAAAGCTATGAATAATATTTTTTTCCTATCAACCAGGCTAGAGAAAACCTGGAATTTTCTTTCCTCTCTATTGAAAACATTATAAAATCTTGTCATATTAGAAGGTGATCAAAAATTATGCCTCCAAAAAATTAGG
>NW_012148163.1:1151988-1161059 GCF_000956105.1 Propithecus coquereli | reverse complement strand
TTTTCCTCTAGTGCAGCTGTACTGGATGTTATAAACTACTTGAAAATAAAATTCAATGTCCTTTGTTGTAATTTAGCCCATGCTGTAATTTCTGGTTGTCACTTATATTGCAATATTTTTGATTAAATAATATAGCTAGAACTTATGCCTTTGCGGAATAATAAATAACCAGCCAAAATAGTAACTGGTGCCCAGGCTAATATGCTCAGCTTGTCTTCACAGGTACAGAGCACCAGTTGTTGTCCATTCTGGTCATTCAGATCTCAGATTCAATTTGTTGGTCCCTGAGCCATATTGGCTATTAAATATTGTAACACTTCCATACTGCTGAATTCTAGTAAAAACACAGCATAGTAGATTTTCCTAAACAGACCATTAAGTGAACTAAATTGGAGTTTAAGAGGATTTCTTAGCCAAGCTACTGGGGCACTTGTCTAAGCCAGATGGTTGCACTGCACCCAAACCTCTTGTGGTCACAAAGCTGATGACACTTGTGACTTTAGAAATTCTGCCTGTAAACATGTTGAACTTCCTTGCTCTGTCTTTCCTGGCCTCCCAGTGTGTCCCACATCTGTAAAAAAGAGTTGAACATAATCTAGTGGACCATCTACCTTGGTCCTTCGTTTTGCAGAATCTCCTTAATGCAAAAGACTATCATGCACTTTTGGATATTAAGAAAGACCTTATCTAGTTCACTACTTTATTTTAAGGAGAAATGAAGGTTCAGAAATTAAGTGACTGAACTAAGGTGACAAAACTGGCAATGCCAATTGTAGGTTCCCTGACTTTCCCTGCAACACTTTTTCTAATGGATATTTTAAGAAAAGGAGAAAAAGCACATATGCACTCACTCGCGGGTCTTCCAGGTAACTAGCCCAATCTTCTGGCTCTCACGTGGATCTGAGTTTCAAGCTTTTCTAAAATTTACAAGGAGTAGGCTGAGAAGATAACACACAAGAATGTTTGAGCCCTCATATGCAGCAGATCTATCAGTGAGGTTTAGGTGGCCCAGATTTATCTTATCTTCCCTGCCCAGAAACCTGATGGCTATCTAGAAGTTACACGCATGCTCTACACACACACCCTCTCTTTTTTATTTATTTTATTTTTAGTTACTGAGACTGCTAAAGAAGCAAATATTGTTGGCTAGGTGCATTGGCTCATACCTGTAATCTCAGCACTTTGAGAGACAAGGTGGGAAGATCACTTGAGGCCAGGAGTTTGAGACCAACGTGGTCAACATAGTGAGAACCTGTCTCCACAAAAAATTTAAAAAATTAGCCAGGTGTGGTGGCACGTACCTGTAGTCCCAGCTACTTGGAAGGCTGAGGCAGGAGGATGGCTTGAGTCCAGGGAATCAGGGCTGTAGTGAGCTGTGATTGCACCACTGCACTCTAGCCAGGGCAGCACCTGTCTCAAAAAAAAAAGAAAAAGAGCAATTTTTTATCTAGAGCATAAATAAAAGGGTGGGGTGCCTAGTTTTCCTTTATATTTCAGAGTTTTCCCTCTTGGAAACAGGATTTGTGGAAATCATGTAAGAATATCCTTTCCCCTATGTGCTTTGTCACTTAATTCTTTCTAAGACTGTACCTAGAAGTAAGTATTTACAGTGGCGAAGACAAGAGTATAGTTTACTATGAGATAGCAGACATGCCTGGAAGTAAGAAAAGATTTTAGGAGATATTTCTGGGAATTTAGTAAGTTAAAAAAAAATCTCCTTACTCATTAAGCAGGAACTGACCTCTTTTATGCTTGAAACTAGATCTTTAGCAAATGCATCTATTATATTGTCCAAATGTAAGGTAAGGTGTTTTAAGCAATATGTCTGCTACAGAACAGAATTATACACATAGAGCTCTAAATGTAATGAAGCAAAAATGTTTCACCTAATACCTATAGCTTGTTTAAGATTTTCTTTTACATAACAAAATATACACTTAAGATCTAGACAATCTAATATGATCATTTTCATATGTAACTCAGTCAGCGAATAATACCACAAAATAAATCTACCAGACCCCTCCCTTCCAGAAAACAATTTCCATTAAAATTTGCACACAAACTATGGTGTTTCATCCAGCTATCATCCCCATTTTTCTATTCCAAACTTCTTACAGGGGTATCCTAACACCACAAGTGCAGCTTTCATCTCCAAAACTATCTTAAATCTTGATTTTCCCTATTGACATGTTCAAGAGTCTCCAATTATTTGTGGACCTTTCCATTCAAAGTGTACCTGTCTTCTTACACCTAAGCATCTGAACCTGGTTTCACCAAACACCTCCTAATTTAGGATTCCTCCTGATTTGTCTACTTCTGTTTAGTTGAACCTCAAAAATATGAAAGTTATCTTTTGGTTCTTTCTTTGGTTTGTGTCAAATATTAAATTCAGATTTGTTTTCCTAAAATACCAAAATCATCATGTCACTTCTTTCTTAGAAAACATCCATCTCTCCCTGTTGCCTAAAGGATAAAATTCCAACTTCTTACTTTTAATATATAATATGAGACGATGAGGAGAAGTACTTTAGTTTTATGAACTTACTCTTAACTAATGCTTTTGTCATTTTCAAATGAGATTTTGACCAAGAATAAAAATAAAGTAGATGAACAAGAAAGACAGGAAAACTCTAAATTTATACAGTAAATACAGTTAGCAGCAACTTTGTAGTTCTTAATATATTAAAATTTACTGTGCTATTCGATTTAATTCAATTTAATATCTATTGAATATCCATTCTGTATTATGCTAATTTCCACAGGCAAAAACAATGAAGAATAAAAAAGGTAGTCACTTTTATTAGATGTCTATTATATGTTAGGACTTTTACATATATAAAATCACAACAATAATAAAAGATAAGAGGTATAATCCTTGCTTTTCCATTAAAGAGTTTTAGGGTCAAAGAATTAGATAAATGTGTCAGTCACGAGCCTGATAGCAGAGCCAGATACGTCTGTCTTCAAAGCTAGCACCTTGTTAGATATAAAGATATAAAAGGCAAAGGCCCTGGCTTTGAAAGGGCACCAGATAAGATAACTGGACAAAAAATAAAACTCACAGGTACAGGATGGAGTATAGTTTGTAAGTGTGAACTCTAGACTTCCTGGTTAAATATACACTGATATTTTTCTGACCTATCTCATAAAGTGGGTGTAAAGTAGTTATGGCATCAGCTGGAAATCTCATTAAACTAAACATATTTGTAATGGTTTTGATTAGCTTTGCTTCCACTCAGAAAGGTGGAAGAACTAATTAGGTCTAATGCTATCTATCTAATATAGTGAAAATATAGGAATTCGGGGAAAAAGCAACCAATAATTTTTAACTTTATAGTGGTCATGATAGAAAAGACTAGGGCAGTTAGATGTAAAGTTTTTTGGAAGTCTAGAATATTAATAGTAGCAACAAAAACAATCAAGGTACTAATAATGGTATTGATGATAGAAGCAACTAATATAATTGAGTACTTATGATCTACAAACTATGCAAACTTCTTCACCTTCAGCACGCACTTTGACAACAACCTTATTATGTTGGTGTTATTCTTATTTTCCAATTGAGGAAACTGAGGTTTAAAGAGGTTAAGTATTGTAATATACTCAAAGTTACCTCACCAGTTAAAGCAGCAGAGGCACTTTGATTACCAGGGTGGTGCTCATAGCCTCTAAGCTGTCACAATATTGTACTTAACACATGAAAGGTGCTTGTCTAAGTGCTTTACACATAGAGACTCAAGTTATCTTCTGGGTACCTGTATGAGTTAGGTGCTATTACTGTCTTAGATACAAAAGCTCACATTCAGAGAGAGGTTGAGAGGCTCAGCCAACATCATCCAGGTAACCAGCAGCAGAGCTGAAACTCCAAAAACCCAGCAGTCTAGCTCCAGTCCTTGCTCTCTGCTGACTGTGGGGATGCCAGCAAAAGCATCATTGAGACAGTCATTTGCAGATGATACCAAAAGAAAAGAAATGAGTGAAATACTTCAAGGAACCACCTGGTAAATCCACCTAGACTAAGCAAATAAAAACAATGACTTGTGAGAAGAAAAAATCTTGAAAGATAAGTTGAGACAAAGGTAATAAAACGAGTTGTGAGAAAAAATGTCTGGAAGAAAATTTAATAATTAAATTGGCTCTTAGTGGGGACTGATTGAACATTTCTGAGACATCTGAGAAAAGCTGTATGTTGTGCAGATTAATGTGGCTATGCAGGGCAGCGCGGACTGGAGCAGGTAGACATCAGAGACAGGAAGTGCCACTGGAAGTTTGTGTAATAACCTAAATAGGAGGGAAATAAAAAAGAGAGGACAATGGGAAACACTGCGGAAGATACAGTAAGTTAACTGGACCAAACTCTAGAACCAATTCCAGGATTTCGGTCATTGTGCAAGATGTTTTGGTAATCTAAAAACAGAATGCTATTCAATATTATCTTCATCATGCTTCTTTTTATTGTAAATCTTGTTTCTCAATTCATCTACATAATGATAAAAGCTTCAATTAGAAAGTATTTTAGATAATTATTTATGAAAACCACAATCTTTAAATGAAATTTTAAAAAAAAGATTCCAAAGAGACAAATAATACTCATTTTTGTTTTAAGTAAAATAATATAATGTAATCATATGATGACTACAGATTTCTTTTCAGCCAAATGCTTGAACCATTCTCCAAAGAGATGTTTTAAACATAATATCACTGTAACACAGTGGTTTTTACACTTTTTTTTTAGAGGCACCCATCTGTCAAAGGCAATTTTAGACCTTGCTCCAGTTGCATAATAGTGAGGAACAGGTTTGGGTTTTTTTTTTAAGTGGTTTATACCTTTATTATTTGCCAGAAATTACTTCTTTCTTTGCAGAGACTTTGCAGCTCCCCAGGAGAGCAGTGTAGGTCTGTGTGCTGTAAGGCCCTGATGGAGTCACAGGAGTGAAGCACAAGGCCCAAATGCAACACAAGGAAGGCTGAGGGGAAGAAAAACAGAACTTTGTGATTACTGAAAAAGATCTTCTTCCATAAATCCTCCACTGAATTTTCTATTTTCGCTCCCAGGAAAGCATTTAAAAGACACTCTGTAAGAATTGTGGGATTGTCCTTTTCCCAATATATTTTTTGGGCATTTCCATCCCCTCTGGTTTCCTACCTTTTTTTTTTTTTTTGCTGTTCCTTCAGGTCTTTCAGCCAAACCAGAAGCAGGACACCTAGAGTCTGAGAGACTGATGGTCCAATGCAAGGGTAAGCGATCTTAGCCTGTGAAGGGCCACAGAGTAAACATTATTGGCTTTGTGGGCAATACAATCTCTGTTCTGACTACCCAACTCTGCCCTTGTAGCACAAAAGTGGCCATACACAATATATAAATGAATGAGAGTGACTTTGTTCCAATAAAACTTTATTTACAAAATCAGGTGGCAGGGCCAGATTTGGCCCATGGCCATAATTTGCCAAGCCCTGGTCTAATGTGTAGCACCTACTGTATTTCAGTCTCATGACAGATATCAGAATCAAATTTACAAGGAACATATTTCTTCAATGGTGGTAAAAAGAAGCCTTTGGAATGTTAACTTGGGTGAAGTACCTGAGACCACTTATTTCCTTTTCTCACAGGGGCTGCATGACAAAGAGGTGGGACAAAACATTACATAAAACCATATCAGATTTACTCCATCAGTTCTCAGAGATGGCAGTTTGCATACAATTATTTTGATTTCAAGCTCACCCTTTTAATTTTAATTTAAAGATACATATGTGATGCAGCACACTGCCAGATTGCTCACTGCAACAACTGAATATCATTGAAGGAAGAAAAAAATCTCATTTTCAGCAGAGCTCCTGAATGCTAGATGATGGAAGCTCTGTGCAGGTGAATGTCTTGCTAAATGATAAATGAGCTTGAGTCCTCATTTTTTTTAGAAGAATGTAGGTACACTAATACCAATATTCTATAAAGCTACCTACTTCTGATGATAAATTCTCCCGTGTCATCTGACTGGTAGTGCTATGGCCCTGCCATTTGTAATAATCTAGTATTGTAAGCTACTGTCAGATAAATATTCACACAAGTGCATTACTTGTTTTCTTCTGAAAGAACCTGTTAGCCATCATGCTTTAGACAGACTCAAATTTAATGCATCCTTTAAAAAATGTATTTGGCAGTAAAAATGTTGTGGAAATTGATCTTGTTATAAAATTTAGCACCTTAGATTTGACATTAAGGCCACTTAGAGACTTCAGCAATCAGTAAGGCAGAGAGGGAACAACTGAATTTCAAGGTAATGGTTCGGAGGCCATAAAGTGAGAAATTGGAAGACGTTGCAAAACCTAATCTTTCAAGTTGGTCATTTATTTGTCAACTACTCCTGCTCCAGGATACTCCACATATACAAGCAAATAAATAAATAATATCTTTCTCTCTGACATTGTTTTAAATCTGAAAGGAATAGGCCTGAATCTTTTAAGACTATCCCAACATCACAGAAAATCAGCAGGAAAAAAAAAATCATACAACAAGTGACAAAAAACTGATAATTGAATAAATAGATATAATAAGGTGATTATTAAATTTAAAGTTGGAGAGTTATAACCAAGTCTAGTGTGGCTTCAGAAATAAAGTAATATACAGTTAACTATTATGGTCATGGAGAATAAAATAATTTTCACATTAACAGTAAAGGGGGAAAAGTCTAATTTTATTTAATGCCTGTTAAAAGGTTGATTTTAATGATGTGTTATGGTCGTGACACAATTCAATAGAAGGATAGATTTCATACTTCATGGAAATGTGGAAAGTTCCTTGTTCAAGGCTTCCTCCGGTGTGTGAAGGACCAGCAGTTATACAGATGTAATTGCAACCGATTTCTCAGAGTTAAGCCTGAATCAGTCCTAACAGTGTAGGTTGTACAATTTCTGAAGAGCGTCACCTTCAGGCAAGAGTGAGGCTTGAGTGAAGCGGATTGAAAGGACTTCACTTACTATCACCTGTAGCATACTTATAAGGCTTTTTTAGATTCCGGAACTGGGCTTGCATAGGCAAGCTTGATTTCTTGCTCCATTTCTCCCGCATCCTGATTGCATAAACCCTGCCTTCAGCCTGATCTATTTACTATGCCCAGAACATTACATGGGTTTCCACAGCTCGTTGCTTTTACTCTGCATGTAAGTCTTTCTACTTCTCAACCCTATTCCTTCCCTCTCTCTCTCTCACACGCACACACATTACACATGACAGGATCTATTCAACCTTTCAGGTCTCCAAATCAGAATGTACACTTCCATTCCTTGGCACTTCCATTCCTTCCATTCCTTAAAAAGTGATACTTAATTCAATCAGCCTTTAGTGTAGTTAGTTACATACTTGGCTGTCTCTTCTGCTAAATTGTAAGCACGATTGAGGACAGTCTAGGGTTTATCCTCATTTGTTTTTTACATTGTTTTGCAAATCAGTGCTCAATGAAAAAATAAGTTAAATGTCTGACTTTTATCAGTCTAGCCAGCCAGTTCAAAAGACACGTAGAAGCCCTGCCATGGGATGGACAGATTTAAGAAATCCCTGGAGGCTTTTAAATCATGGTATCAGCTCTGACTAGACATCCATGCTGACACCCGGATGGGGGTATCGTTGGGTAAAGCTGGGCCACACACTTACAAACTAACCCCCACCCAGTTTCCTTGGTTGTTCAGATTTGGTTGACTCTCATCACTAAGATCTTTCAGACACATTTAAATGAGGTGCTTTTCTCATTACCTATGTTGAACTTTGCATTCCTGTAAGACCCAGATTTGTCTACCAGGGTCAGTACTGCTGTGGAGACACAAAGAAGGAAGAGTCACTTAAGCAAATATTGTCTAGTTACTGATTGGGTAAATAAAGTACTATTACATGTATAACAGTGCTTAGTGGTTTTGGTGGAGAAGGGGGGAAAAAGCACACACATTAGGAGAGGGGCTAAGTAACATTAATTCTTGATCTAAATTAGAGACTACTTTTGTGCTTGTTCTTCTAGCTATTCTGTTTAATCAGTATGAATTCTTATACAATATTGACAAATGTTCTAAGTGAGGCACTTTGTGAAAAATGGTGTCAAATACTAGATTTTGCCAAAGAATTAATTCTCAGCATTTATTTTTGGTGAAGACATTTACTATTAAAGCTATTTTGTATATATGTATAATGAATGTTAGTTACTATTAACATTTCTTATCTGAAAACATGTAATGTTAAATGAATCAATTCTTCTGGTATTTAACATAATAACAATATTATATAATCAAAGGCAATTTTCAAAAGCTAAAATTGCAGCAATCCTATTAACCTAACAGTTGTTTTCATTATTCTGTATTACTGTGGAAAACTTCATACACATGAGAGTTTATATCATTAATGTTTATGGTTTAAAGGGTAATAATATTCATAAAATAAACAAACATCAAACACACAGATTAAAATGTAAAACATTACAAGCCTGAAAGCCCGTTATTCATTTTTTTCCAATCATATATTCCATGTCATCCCCCTCAGATAGAGTATTCTGAACTGAATAATAAATAATCATCACCTTGCTTTTCTTTTGTTGATTATATATGGTATCTCTTAACAATTATTATTTAGTTTCTTTCTTTCTAACTTTACAAAAAGGGACTCACTAAGCATGTTCTTAGTTTTAAGATTTATTCATATTGATGCAGGTGGCTTAACTTGTTTCATTTTCACTGATGAATATATCAAAATTTTAAAGATCCACTTTGTTGTGTATAAACATTTGGACAGTTTTTCACTTTGTTGCTTTTATGAACAATACTGCTGCTATAGTTTAGACATTTGTCCTCCCCCAAACCTTATGTTAAAATTTAATCCCAATATTGGAGATGGAGGCCTGATGGGAGGTGTTTGGGTCATCATAGGAATGGACCTCTCACGAATAGATTAATGCCTTCTTTGAATGGGGGTGAGCGAGTTCTCTATTATGATAGTTCCCCTGAGAGCTGGCTGTTACAAAGAGCCTGGCACCTCCCTGCCAACCCCTGCCTTGTTTCCTCTCTTGCCGTGTGAACTCTGTACTCTCTGATGT
>NW_012148163.1:1128293-1139213 GCF_000956105.1 Propithecus coquereli | reverse complement strand
TATTTTTAACCTATAGTTATAATTAAGTGAATGATTTATATGAAAAGAAACTTCATCAGTCATGGATATTTAAGAGAGATGTTTAATCATTCTTCCAAATTTTGTAGTGGAAGTTATAGTTTTAAATGCTTTAGTTATATGTGAGACTTATCCAACATACAATTTTCCCATTTATTTCTGAAATATGCAGTTCAGAATTATTGAAATCTATGAGTCTTAAAGAAAAAAAAAAAAGAAAAGAAAAGAACCTTCAGGAAGTCGAGTTACTTAATGAAAGTCTATTTGACACTATTATCATTACAGGAATTGCTATGTGATTACCAAATTAAGTGTGCCCCAAAGCAAGAGTACTTTTTTTAGATACATTCTTCACATTGGTGCTATGCTCATCAGCACAATATTTGAAGAAGGCCAGACACTTGCCTCTTATAATTGTTCTTATATTTGGGACATAGAAACTGTTTCTTCCCAAGATGTTCTACCAGTACTAAGCGTAAAAACAGAAAGATTAACACAACTACTGTGTTATATTGATGGCTGCACTCTATCTCCAGCAATCCCAGGAGTATGCTTTGACCTCTTTAAGTGCCTTCAGGTCTTAAAAGTCACTGCTGTTGGAGTCTTACCAGGAAAATACACCTCTACACCTAGGAGAAAGCAGAGAACAGAATATGATGATTTTACAAAAGAACACACTAACTCAGTAACCTAGGAAGAAACCTTCGAAACCTGTCTTCTAAATCTATCTTCTTCTAAAACCTAAGAAGCAAAAGAAACTCTCCAAAATGAAGCAAGTCAAAAATAAGAAATACTTCACAATTGTCTTTCAAAATATGAGCTTTTTATTTTTTGTCATTTCCAATAGTTTTCTTCTATTTTCGGGTAAATTAAAAACATGCGACCTTTAAAGAGTTGATAAAGATTTGGAGAACTTCCTTCAGACTCAGCCATCTGCTTTGAGTAAAAATATATAAGTGACTATTGTAAAGAAGTAAAATTAAGGGAGGCTTTGTTTCTATTATTACCAGGGTAATACAATAGCCAGCAGGTTTCAGACCAATCAGTTATTTGTTCTGCATTGCTCTAGCAGTGAAGCTTAGACGCTAAAGTGTGAGGACACAAAAGATCCCAATGTTGATACTAAGTATAATACAGGGGGCAGAGAAGGGGAGACACGGACAAATTAAAAATACCAAATGGAATATGAAAACACATAGTGAAATTTTAACATCAAACATCTGAGAGATGGAATAATGAATATGAATAATAACTTTACATAACAAGAGAAAGGAAAAGGCAGTGAGACTAGAAGGTGTTGGACAAAAATCACAGGTATGACTCAAACTGAGCATAGATAAAGGTAATATCTGTCTTAGTTTTTGCTCTGACAAAAGCAGAGCCTAAAGCATGGCTTTGGGTGGAGGTAGTTTTATTTAAGAGGCAATCCCAAGAAGCAAAACTGAAGGAGAAGGCTGAGTTGAAAGAAGGAAAGGAGAAACGTTAGGTAATAAAGGATGTGCTAATGAGCTGGCTGATACTGCGGGAAATAGGGCTCATTCTCACTGGGACTGTCTAAGAAGCCATGGTGAAGACACTTCAGTATTGTCCCACCAAAGAAAAGGGATGGTGGGACATTTACCTATGGACTGCTGTGCCCCAGGGCATTGAGTGCCTTTGAGCCTCTGAGTTGTGTCTGTGTGGACTATCTTTCCCTGGCTCCAGGGGAAAACGAAACAAACCAAAAGAAAATCAAACAAACAAAATCCAGGCACATTTTTGGTGTTGAAACCAGCAGTGTGCCTAGAACCATCGATTTCAGCTGAGCTGAAACAAGGTGTAGCAAGGAGTTGTAGTTCTAGTATCTCATGAATGTAAGTTATACATACATATATACACCCATATAAAATAATTTAGTTCTCAGAAAAACCTGGGAGGCATGTACTGTTATTATTATTAACATTTTACAGATGTGGACGCTAAGGTACATAAGGAAATCACCAGAGGATTTTTGAGACAGTGCCAGAAACAGTGAATTTTCTCTTCAATAACTTTGCTCCGTATCCTTCATAGGAATAACTATATGACTATGACCAAGGAAATCCAGAATAGAGAGTAGATTTCCTGGACATCCTTGCAGCTGTGTAGGTATAGAGACATGTGACTAAGATTTAACCAATGTAAAATGCCATATGGCAATTTCTAAAACCCATTCTTAGGACAGTATAAAAGGTTCTTTATCTCCTACTCTCCTTTTCCTCAGCTGAATGAAAAGCAGATACCACTGTTACAGACCGTAAGGTCAAAGTCATGCAGGATAGAGCAATAATAGGAGAGGAGCTTATATTTTGGAAACCACATCAGCCCTAAACCGTCTACCTTGATTGCAAAAGAGCAATGAAATTTCATCTAGTTCAAGCTATCTTTATTTCAAGTTTTATGTTTCCTGTCCCTGAATATAATCCTACTGGATACAAAGACAAAATCTAGCAATTATTAATATAAAGTGCTGCAGTAACTCCTGCAGCAGATGAATATCAAATGGCAAGCACTGCTTCAGTAACCTTTGCTTTTCAGAACATTTTTACATTCAGTGGGTTCCACAACGTCAACAGGATGAAAGTAGGGAGGAGACAAAAGCCCTTGTTAAAATTTTAGTGTATTTCCCTCTAGTCTTTTTTCCTATGCCTTAGTTTTTGATCATATAACTAGAATTATGTTTATACAACTTTTTATTATAATCATTCTTCTACCATATGACATAGGCTTAATAAAAATTTTAATGGCTATAAATTGTTAAATTATATGGTAAATACATTTAATAGCTACATAGTGTGAAGTTGGTAACTAAAAATAGCCTTGTTCCTCACAAGCTCAGTGAGTAGATTGGCGATAGGCTCTAGCAAGTTGTAGCTTAAGCAAGAACTCACTGACAGGAAGGCCCAAGAAGCAGAGGATACAAAAGCTGAATCCGTAGAAGAAGACTGAATCCAAGATCAAGGAAAGTAAAGATACCAAATACCTAATATGTAAAGGCCAAAGACAGGGAAATCTGTAGTCATGACTGAGAGCTCACAGCTCCAGGGCAATTTCGTGTGGCAACAAATCAGTATCCACAAAATGTGTGTTTGTGTGTGTGTGTGTGTATGTGTGTGTAATTTAAGGATGGAGGAAACAGAGCTATGGCATTTTAGTGGGTTGTTCTGGCTTAAATGATTAGGTATGATAGGTAGAGTTAAAATTAAAGTGATCCTCATTATACTGTTGTTACATATGTAGGCGATCTTTAATTTTTCATTATAAGTAATACTTCAGTAAAGACAAGTAAACATGACCCCTACACACATGCACATACACACACACATACACACACTCTCAATTTCTAAGATGATTTTCATTAATTTTTTAAGAAAAATGGAATTTCTGGGCCAGACTATATGTTATGCTTTTGTTAAATCTCTTTATGAGATTTTCTTAATTACGTTCCATAAAGGTTGCAACAAATAGAACTGTCATAAGTAATGGATTTGACCTTCTTTAATCACTCTGGGTATTATCAAAAATAATTAAAAAGAAAAAAATCTTTATTTGATAGGTATTAAAATCAGTGTTTATTCTGGTTTACATTTCTTTGTTTAATACAGAGGGTGGACGTTTTCTTACAGTTACATAGCAATTTCACTTACTCTATAAATTGTATATTAATATCCACTGCCTATCTCTCAAACATTACATTCTAATTCATTCATAGAGTCTTATATAAGTAAAAAAACTTAGTGAATATCCCTTTAACACATCGGTATTAGTTTGTTGTGGCTGCCATAACAAAATGCCATGGACTGAGTGGGTTAAACAGAAATTTATTTTCTTGGAGTTCTGGAAGCTAGAAGTCCAAGGCAGAGTTGTCAGCAGGTTTTGTTTCTACTGAGGCCTCTCTCTTTGGCTTGCATATGGCTGCCTTCCCACTGCATCCTTAACATGGTCACCTCTGGGTCTTGTGTGTTATCTGTATCCTAATATCCTTTTCTCATAATGACACCAGTCATACTGGATTAGGACCCACCCATATGACCTCATACCTCTTTAAAGGCTCTATCTCCAGATGTAGTCACGCTGTAAGGTACTGGGGGTTAGGAATTCAATAGATGAACTTTGGGGTACACAATTCAGCCCATAGCAACATACAAATGCCAAAGGATTTACATTGTATTAAAGCAAGTAGGGTATAATTTTTGCTCACTTTTCCAGCAGAGGCTTTTAGGTAAGGAAGGGAAATAATCATATTTATTTGGGGGTAGTTAATCCTAACAACAATGTAGAGGACAAATCTATAATGAGAAAATGGATTTATGAAGAAGACCCCAAAAGCAATCACAGCAACAACAAAAATAAATAAATGGGACCCAAACTAAAAAGCTTCTGCACAGCCAAGAAAACTATCACTAGAGTGAATAGACAACCTACAGAATGGGAGAAAATATTCGCATGCTGTACATCTAATAAAGGGCTAATAACCAGAATCTACAAAGAACTCAAGCAAATCAACAAGAAAAACAAACAAACAAACAACTCCATTAAAATGTGGGCAAAAGAAATGAACAGAAACTTTTCAAATGAAGATAGACTAATGACCAACAAACATATGAAAAAATATTCAACGTCTCTAATCATCAGGGAAATGCAAATCAAAACCACAATGAGATATCAGCTAACTCCAGTGAGAATGGCTCTTATCCAAAAGTCCCAAAACAGCAGATGCTGGTGAAGATGCAGAGAGGAAGGAGCACTTATACACTGCTGGTGGGACTGCAAACTAGTGGAAAGTAGTATGGAAATACTTCAAAGAACTAAAAGTAGACTGACCATTTGATCCAGCAATCTCCCTACCAGGTATTTAACCAAAGGAAAAAAAAAATTCTATAAAAAGACACTTGCACATGAATGTTTATAGCAGCACAATTCACAACTGCAAAGATGTGGAAACGACCCAAGTACCCATCAATACATGAGTGGATTAATAAAATGTGGTCTGTGTATACTATGGAGTACTAGTCCAGCATAAAAAAAAATGGTAAACTAGTATCTTTTGTAACAACCTGGATGGAACTGGAGACCATTCTTTTAAGTATGGCAAGAATGGAAAAACAAACACCATGTGTACTCAATACTAACCTGGAACTAATCAACCAATATTTATGTGAACATATGGAAGTAAAACTCAATGGAAATCAAACCGCTGGGAGGGGGGCAGAGGGGATGGGTAAATTCACACTTAACAGTACAATGTATACTGTCTGGTGATGGGCACACTTATAACTTTGACTCAAACTGTACAAAAGCAAATTATGTAACCAAAACATTTGTAGCCCCGTAATATTCTGAAATTAAAAAAAGAAAAAATGGAGATCAGTGACCATCTGGGAGACTGCTATATAACAACCTAGGGAGGAGACCAGGGGGTCCTCAAGCATGCTGAGGCCAAGGTACTAGGTGAGAGGGTCATTCTGGAGCCATATTCTGTTTCTTAAACAAGTGATTTTCAGCTTTCTCCCAACTAGAACAAGGCTGGAGGATACAACAAAATCCCTTTTGTCGTGGTGGCATGTGACAGCGATGATTTGGCAGGGCGATCAAGGTTCTAAAGGTCACAGTTGCCCTGTTGGTTCTCTAAGGCCCATACCCATGGAGCTCATGCCCATCCTCGTTGGAGGTATTGCCTCAGCCTCTCCTCAGCAGTAGTCTCAATTGGACAGACATGAGCTTTGTGCTAGGCAGTTTGACAATTTGAAATCAGACTAGTGCCTGAAATTACAATAATTCAATTTTAATAGAAATAAAAAATCCCTATGTGTTTTAAGTAAATGTGTCAAATGACCCTGATGATGAACTCTGAACTTTTCAGAGTCCGTTTTGGAAGTATGATTCATACAAATTAGAAATAAATTATTTTAAATAACATCTTCAGATACTAAATATCACATGACTAGATAAAGCTGGAAAAAAGCCTTAAGGCTGGGATAGAGTAATTTTTCAGGGGTAATTTTAGCTTTGCTAATCATTTACTCATAATAAATGTAAATGTATTTCCCAATGGCACTATAAAATAACTATATCTTTTCCCAGGTACTGGGTGTCTGCACTTAGTTAAGATTAATAGTGAGTTAGAGCTGGTCAAAAGGCAGATGCCGAAAGAGTTTGTTAAAATGATAGCCGAGATATACTGAAAATCTGACCTGTGTTACCAGGTTTTGGACCAGGTATTTATATTAGTTTTCTCATTTTATCCTCCCAGCAGACTCATTAAAATAAAGATGCACACCTCCATTCTACCTGATAGGAGACTGAAGCTCTGAGACGTTACCCAAAGGTGGAGAGTTAGTAAGTGTCAAGGCTTGGATTTGACCCAAGTCTTGGGGTGACAAAGCCTAATTTACTACACTGAGGCACTTGGGTTTTAGAAACCATTCATGAGCCCCAGTGTTATTATCTAAAAATTCTTGTGTTTTTCAAAGTTCAGACAGTTTAAGTTAACTGAAATGCTGGTAAATTAATTTAAATTAAAAAGTGGACACTGGCACTTCCATCCCATTCCAGTGAGCCATTGGATTCCTCCACAAGGACAGCGGGCAGCGTGCTATTTCCTGTTTCTACCATAAGGTTAAAATTATTTCTAATAAACCTTGAGGCACAAGGGAGATCTTAAGAGATCTTTATCCACTATAGAATTCGACAGAGGCTTAATCACGGTCTATGATTCATATTAATAGCATTTTATGAATCTCATTGAAAGCTCCTTCTGTGTCTTTGGGAAAGATTTAGTTTAGGGGAAAAAAAACTCATTTCTCTGAGGGACATTACTTGTCAGGCCATTGAAATCCAAACTCAATACTAAGCACAGATACATACTGTCAGATGAAGCAAGTTAATAGTTAAGGTAAGTCCATATTAATAATCCAGAGAAAGATGTTAAATTCCCTATTTTAGGGCTAGCTCATTAGATTTTCAATTGGAATAGAACTTAATGGTGTACTTTATGTTTTTTATAATAGAGATGTTTCAAAATAGCATGATTTTTACTACATGTAAGTAACTTCTAAGTGATGTTTAAAAACAGAAATTGTTCTTTTAATAAGGAAAATATTAGTGTTAAAGTATAATTTTCAAAGAGATAAAATCATTACTTTGAGGCAAATATTATGTGAGCTTGTGTCAAAGATTCTATGTAAGTCGTTAATTAATGAGGAAACTAGTGATATTGTGATCAGTTCAAGGAGCATTTAAGAAGCTAGGATATTTATGGTCAATTTAATAGAAATGTTAAGACAAGATACAACTGTGTAATTAGATATAAACTGGTTAATTTCTAACAGGCCATCAATCTTCATAGTTATCTGTTCCACTAGATAGGAATTATTTGCATCTCTCCTGGAGAAAATCCAAGAGTTAGCCAATAAAGTCAATAGAAAACAGTGAATTGAACCAAATTCATCCCTAGAAAGTCCTTGGGTAGCTATTGCTCCTATGTGATATGTAAAGATTGTGCTGCCCATCTTTTTGCTTTCACTCAAAGATTTGGATAATTTCTCTAGCAAGAAAATGCTTAAATTTAAATTTGTGTGAAGATTAATTGATTTAACTAATTCGAAATTGTACATCTTTTGTCTGCTTTTTAACTAAATATAGGTTGAAAATATAAATAAGAAATTTATCCTGTCTTCAAATAGCTTATAACATAAAAGGGAAATAAAAGGGTATACAAAGTACTATGATAAACATGATAAAAGAGATATAAATCCATGATGGTACGAGTTCAAGGTAGACCAGGAATTTCAGGTTTTGGTGACCAAGAAAATCCTTACAGAGATGACATGAGCTATAGTGTATTAAAGAATAGATAGAATGTACAAAAAGCCAGGAACTGAATAAAAAGAAAACATACCTCCATCCCTCTCACAATTTAACTTTTGGCATATTTCCTCTGTCTTCATTTCTAGATGGGGAGTTTTATACATGTTAGTATTAGACATGCAACATTGCAACCTGCTTGTGCATTTGTATATATTTTAAGCAATTTTCTATGGATATGTTAAGCTTTTCGATTTTGGATGTAGAAGGAAATAGAGGCAGGGTAGTCAATTTCGTAAATGGTGTTTTATAAAATGTGGGCTACAGGCCACCTGCATCAGAATTAGGAGCCTTGTTAGAAAGACAGTTTCCTGAAACCACTTCCCCAAGAACATCTTGCCTTGTCTTGTACCCATAGCCCCTGTGCATGTAGCCTGGCACATAATGATACTCAAACAATTACTTACTGAACTGAACCGTAGGAGGTGGTATAGTAACAGATGTTTGGCTAGAGGTTTAGTGATTAATAGTGTCCCAGTTAGTAACCGAAGGAGAAGAGAAATGCAAAAGTATCTAACAAATACCAATTATGCAAGGACAGTGATTTCTTAATTTAACAATAAAATCAGTTTATAACATTAAGCAGAACTAATCATTTTTAAAGACTTCATTAAATATATTCTGACCTGTAAAATATATTAGGTTGTTAAATATGAAATGTCTGATTTAGAATCAAAAGTTTAGTTTATTATATCTCAAACAAGATGCAGTACAATTAATCAAAGTATGTGCCTAAATCATCAACAGAGTTTTGCTATCTTAACGGTAGCTTGCTTATGCCAACAGCAAAGAAGCCTGGAGAGCGAATGGCTATGAAATCATGAAAGGCGTTTTCCACAGCTTGTTGAGAATTGAATATTTTTTCTTGCAAGAAGTTGTCCAAAGCCTGGAAGAAGTGGTAGTCATTTGTTGCGAAGTCTGGTCAATACGGTGGATGACAGAGAGTTTCCAATCCAACCTCTGTAGCTTGAGCAGTATTGTTTTTGCGACATGTGGTCATGCAAGAGGATTGGCCTGTCTCTATTGACCAATCTTGGCTGCTTAGTTGCAAGCATCCTCATTGTTTTGTCCAACTGATTGCAGTAGACATCCACTGTCATCTATTGACCAGATATCATGAAGCTCTAGTGGATAACACCAGCGCCGGACTGCCAAACACATACCATTAGATTTCTTGGATGAATATTCCGTTTTTGACTATATTTTGGCACTTCATCTTTATCCAGCCACTGCGCTGAATGCTTGAGATTGGCAAAAAGAGTATGTTTTTCATCACACATAACAATACTGTGTAGAAATGATTTGCTTTTATGTCGTGAAAGCAAAGAGAGGCAAGCTTTGAGACGATTTCTCTTCTGATACTCATTTAATGCATGGAGATCCCATCTATCCAGCTTCTTTACCTTGACAATTTGTTTCAAATGGTCCAATATTGTTGGAATAGTAGTCAAACCTTGCTTCTAATTCACACATAGGTTTAGATGGATTCACTTCCACTATAGCTTTCAGCTCATCATTATCCGCCTTGGTCTCAGGTCACCCACATGGCTTATTTTCAAGATTAAAATCACCAGAAAGGAACTTCCCAAACCGTCGACTCTGTATGTTCATTAGCCACATCCTTCCCAAACACTTCGTTGATATTTCAAGCTGTCTGCACTGTATTGTTTCCATGATGGAACTCAGATTCAAAAATAACACGAATTTTTTACTTAGCCATGGTTTCACAAAAATTGCTTGTAAAAAAAAATTTGAAAGGTAATCACAAGCCAAAATGTGCATTTGAGAGAATGAGGATGTACCTTCACAATTTAAAAAAATATATATATCAAAATGAAATATCAGATATATTAACTGTCAAACTTAGTACTTGAGGAAATTGGACATTGTATACTTAATAACCTAATATATAATTAATTGATTTATATTCACTGCTCCCAAGTAACATACCTATATATGTTAAAAACGTACAAATTGTTGGGGAAATATAATTTAAAAACCAAAATCTTCTCCTAACCCAGAAATCCTCTCCATGAAGAAAGTAGAGAAAGAAAACACTTTTATTATTGAATAATGATGATTGAACCAGAGTGTGATGCACATCACAGGCAATCTACTAAGAGTTTACAAAGACTGAAAGTAAACTCACTCTTTTATAGCCAAGCAGATAAGACCCATCACATACCTGTTTTCGGGATAAACAATAACTAGTTCTTAAGTAAGAGGACTTAATGGCACCATTTGTCACACATAGTTCATCTTAACTTTACATGGTGATTGAGGTCACCATCTGTATTAATTAATTGACTTAACCAGAGGAAAAACAAACCTGTCATATCTTTATGACAGGAGTTAGTTTTGCAACTTGGAGCAAGGTGCCCACCAAAGTTAGGCTCCTACCACCCCATCCCCAAGAGGGGGGGGAGACAGGGATGCTATGCCCCTTGATATTTGCATTTCAAAGGGATGGCTCCTAGGTTCTTGAGAAAATGCTAGGTCATAAAGCTGACAAAATGCCTATCTAGTGTTTGGAAAGATTTCCGTACTTTCTCCTCTCTCATTTCAAAGAAGTACTCTTTGAAATGAGAGAGGAGAAAGTACTTACAAACACAAGTTTTCTAAAGTAAATGCTCTGGAAAAAAGGAGGGGAGGGAAAACTCTTCCTTTATTTTCAACCTGGAGAATTTAGCCTCTTGTTTTTAATTTTTATTTTTCCACCTTATAGCTGGCAAACATTGGGAGAAACATGGTATAAACTTGCAAAACAGAAGATAAAACTAGAACCATTTTCTTAATCTAAATTTGTTTAAAATCACCACAGTATATTTTATGTAAAATAAAATTTTTACTCAATAAATGTTTGAAACTAAGGTACATTTCTCAGGAAAAACTATCACAGTTGTAGTTTATTTACTCTTTGTCTATACAGCACTGAAAACCATTATATATGAATTGCCATAACTATTATTTTATTAGAACAAAATGACATCTTTTTTCTATTTTTAAGATGCATTGAAG
>NW_012148163.1:1122599-1127523 GCF_000956105.1 Propithecus coquereli | reverse complement strand
ACCACGTAACCAATCAAGTAACATATGAATGGAACACGTCTATACGAGTCATTACATGGAAATTGTAGCCACTTTAGGATAAATGAGGGTAACAACTATGGTTTAGATTTCCTATTATATTGTATGAGAAATTTGTTTATAAACTTACATATAAAGTATTCTCTATGGAGACTGTAATGTGATCAGTAGTCTATAATTTAGTCTATAAATTTGCCTAAAATACCTTTGCCTAGAAATGATAGTTACAGTAATAGTAAGGAAATGAGGGATGTGCAGCTTTTATGAAACATTACTGTTCTTTTGAAAGAATGACTGATAGAGAGGCTTTCTGAGGTTTAGTCTTCCCATGTTCACCACCAACCACTACACCCCCCATAGCAGTTAGTGAGAAATGTTCTACAATTTCATTGGCACCAACCCTCATCCCAAAGGTGATGTGAAGAACTATATCCCTCATTTTCGATCCGAATTGGGTAATGATATCCTCTGCCATCACTAACTTTTGCAAAGTAGGAAAATGCTTATGCATGTTTGCTTTCAAAAGCCACAAGTTTTTTTGAATGAGTTTTATTAATGTGTGTTCATATGTCAATCATACTTATTTTTAATAGACATTCTATTTGATTACAGAATTCCCAAACAAAATATATCATGACATATACCATGTTAAATAAAAACTAAATAATTAAAAAATCTAACTTTCTCTTAAGTAAAGTTTTTCTCTTTCAAGTCATGTAATATTTATGTAAATCAGCCTGCAGCAAAAACAATGCAAAGCAGATACAATTTCTGAAGTGAGCATATTGAGCTCTGTTGATTACTTTAATTCAGCCAATATTGACTGAACAGAGACCAAGTGCAAGGTGCTGTAAATTGCTGAATTACAAAATTCAGGAAATAGGAAATGAACAAAACATGAGGAAAATAAAGATAACTACTCAAATAACTAAAATGTATAGCGGGATATGAGTACAATGAAAAGGAACCTTTACATGATTTCAGAAGGAGGAGAGAAAAAGTATCAAGAAGAATATACAGATACTACTAATTCCTGCATTTGACTATAAATTAATATTTATTTCTTTAGTCATTTATTGAACGAATTTCTACTTTGTACCAAGCATTTGTTCGGTCACCGGGATTAAACTAGGGACCAAGACAAAGTTCCTGCTTTCATGAGATATCTTATTACCTGCAATTGACATAAGCCATAAGAAACGGAAGGAATATCCCAGAAGTACTAGAATTGAAATCATTCCAGACAGTGGGATTTCAAAAGGTCGTGGCCAGAATGTGTGGGTGAAATGGGAAAAATAAGGAGTCTATTTGGCTGGACTACAAAGTACATAGAGGAATTAGTGGAATATGGGGGAAAGTCAGAGAAGCCAAAATACCATACCGAAAATTATACTAAGGTCAATAGAAAAGTGGTCTTTGCTGAAGGTTTTTGAGTAGACAAATAGTGTAACAGAATGTACCTTAGTGAAGATTGAAAGCGTAGGATAAATTAGAGAAATGAAGCCAGAGATTGTATGATGCCAGTTAAGAGATCATTTTTATAGTCCTAAGTAAAGGTAATTGACAATTTTGGCAATTGGAAGCCTTTAAAATATGTTTATTTTTGCCTGAGAGATAGAACTGTATTTCCAGCAGACTTCTAGAAACAGAATCAGAAAGTAGAAAGAGCATCCTCTTCCTCCTAACCCAAAGGCAATAGGACAAATTAAAAAACAGCTCAGATTGTAAAACAATGTGAATATTAATAATGGCCCAATTTGCATTATCTGAACTAGAAAAGATTGCCATGTTAAGTATATTAAAGAAATTCAAAGAGAATTAGGAGTTCAGTCAATAAAGAGAGATGAGAAATATCAAATATGATAGATCAAATGATAATTAGATGCATTAATAATTATATTACAAAAATTAAATTCTGGGCTTTTTGATGAAAGTGTGGAATAGTGGTTAATATAACTGAAATGCTTCTTAAAAGAAATTAATCCAAATAAGCTTTTTATGTGCATCTGAAAAAATAATGGTGTAACAATGCCTAATATTAATATAAAGATGCATAGAACATGAGAACTTCAATAATAATATGGGATTTTTTAAAGATATAATTCACATATCATACCATTTGCCCCTTTAAAGTGTAAATTCAGTGGCTTTTAGTATATTCGCAAAGTTGTACAACTATCACCATAATCTAATTTCAGAATACTTTTATCACCCCAGAAAGAAACGCTGTGTCCATCAGCAGTTACACCCCATTCCTCCCTGCCCTTAGTCCCTGGCCGACACTGATCTGATTTGTCTCTATGGACTGGGGTATTCTGGACATTCCATATGAATGGAGTTACATAATCTGTGGCTTCTGTCTCTGGCTTCTTTCACTTAGCATAATGTTTTCTAAGGTTCATCCATGTTGTAACATGTATCCGAACTTCATTATTTTTTATGGATGAACAATATTCTCTTGTATGGATATACCACATTTTGTTTATACATTCCTCAGCTGATAGACATTTGGGTTGTTTCACTTTTTGGATGCTATGAATGAGGCTGCTATGAACATTTTTGTACAAGTTTTTGTGTGGACATATGTTTTCAATTTTCTGGGTATATATGTAGGAGTGGAGTTCTGGGTCATATGATAACTATGTTTATTTGAGGAACTGCCAGACTTTTTCCCGAAGCAGCTGCACCATTACATATTCCCACCAGCAATGTAGGAGTGTTCCAATTACTCCACATCCTTGCCAGCACTTGTTATTGTCTATCTGATATGTGTATTTGGCCAGCAAATTTGGAAGCATAATGATGCTGTTTCACACTGTGGCCTTTTCAGCTTTTGAGGCACTTACAACACAGCTACCAGGTCAGCCCCAGGAAGCATTCAAAATCTTTCCCCTCCTTAGTGTAAAATTTGGGTCATACATGTGAAGGTAAAATAGACTGTCATTATTTAAAACAAGTTTTGAATGTGAATGTTTGTGTCTCATTGAATAATGAAAACATGTCTCACACAGCTAGGATGCCAGGCCCTGTCAGCCTACACAGCAGCAACCAATTTTTCTCTTCAGTATGGATGTCACTAGAATACTGCATAAGTAATAGCTATTAGATTCCCATGCTAAGCTGGTGTTCTGACCTTGTTTTGTCATAGGTGGCAGCACAAAGAACCTTAGTAGCTTTCAGATTGGATAGCTAGGTAAACATTGCTTTCAGTTAAGATCCAGCAGGAAAGTAATAAGGCAGCAATTTCAGATGTCATAGAAGCCAAGAACACATAGAGTGAGGTGCATTTTCTTTACACAGCGAAGAATATAAAGGACAGACATTCTTCATCTGTCAGTACACTGAGGAAGGAACAAAAATGGTTCAGCATTGTTTAAAGCTCATAAACTGCAACCATAAATCAGCAAATTAGCTAATGATTGCCTCTGGGTAGTGATACATGATAAAAAACAAATGAGGAAAGGTACTCAAGCATTGCACTTGGTAGCTACTGAAAAAATTAAAGTTCCATCTTCATAAAAAAACTCTTTAAGGGATGTGATAAAGGGTTGTGCCCCGGTAGCAGAACAATTACTGCTTCAAATGAGTATGTTTTATAATAAATGCTACCACATCAACTGTGCTTTTCAGTGCTAACTGTTGTAAATGATTCATACCATTCCCAGGAAGATGCGATTGCGGGTCTCGTTCGGGAAGATGCAGTCAATCCTGTTTTAGCAGAGTACATCAAAATAACGAGAGTTTAATCCACAGTACCAAGACCAGGGCCATGTCATCAGTAAGGACCCAATAAATATTAATTAATGAGGTTGCTAATAAAATCAGAGAGTAACATTTATCTTTGTAAAGCCAAATTAATCTTCTGGATCTTGTTTACTTTCTATTTCTACTTTATTGCTTTATTTAAAACATACTAATGAAATTCTACAAGGTTGAATTCTTTTAAGTTATAAATGTTTTCAAGAAGTATTTCCTGAATATTTCCCATATGGAGCAGAGCTATAGGAGAGGAGGTAAATGTAAAGACCTGAAGCCTGCCCTCAAAGAGTTTAGGATCTAGTAAACCATGCAAAACAATGCTTAGTGCATTTATTTTATTACCTGTTTTCAGAGTATTTAAATTAGCAATAAGGGAGAATAAGCTGAAAAAGAATGTTTAAGCTGACACTGACTGGTTCCAGTTACAGCTTATGGGCTGCTTGTTTTACCTTAAAAATAAGGAAATTTCTTTTCTTTTGATTAGTACTTGCAGAGCTAAAATGCCCTGAGATTATAGAACTTTAAATGGTTTTAAAGGCTACTATAAGGCTACAAATTCAGATTTACTTTGATAAAAAATTAAACTCTCAAATTTAATTCCAGAATATAATAAACATGCATGAAACAAATGGCTCTCAGTGGTCACTGAGGCCTGTTGTTTGGGCTACATGTCTCCATTTCAGTTTATGAAGATAATTTTCTGTGTGATTGGGGAGTGAAAGATGGGGGCTTATACAAGGTGACTGCCCCCTCTCTTTCAGTGGGCACCAATCATTGTTGTCTCTCTAGAAAGCCGGCTAAGCATAAGCTAGTTAGAATTAACTAGTCTTATTATCTACTGGCATCTTGTTTGTGGAGGATTTTAACCTTCAAATTTTTCCCCTTCCCTTTTTTTGTTTATTAGGGGTGAGATGTTGCAAGCAACCAAAGTCATATTTATATTATTATCTACTTTCATAATGTCAAAAGTCATTATTTTTAATGGTGCTTGCTACTAGCTTGACATTGGCAAAATTATATATTTCAAATATATGCAATTTTCATATCCATTTACAACGTACATTTTCTGTTCAAGTATCTACCCATTTGAATAGAAAATTACGTTGTAAAACTATTTTGAAAGTTCCTTGAGTATCACCTTTCCTTT
>NW_012148163.1:1118751-1121934 GCF_000956105.1 Propithecus coquereli | reverse complement strand
TATTAGCTTTGGACTCTATGCATTTATCCATCTATCCATTTCTTAAGTCATTTATTCACTCTTTTGCAAATATCTCTTATTAACTGGCTTGCTACTAGTCAAACCTTGCCAGACACAATGCAAAGCAACTAGAAACAGTCATGGAGTGAGGTGGAGTGATAGAGAAATTATACAGACAATCAGAAGTAAATACATAACTATAAATTATAATCCACTTATTATATAAGAAAAGTAGGTATTGTCACGAGATAATATAATATGAGCAACTATTTTAGTTTGTAAACTCTGAGAAGCTTTTTTGTAGGAATAAGTTTTTGGGGTTCCCCCCTCTATAATCTCTCTATAGCTCTCTAATCTGAGATCTGGAGCATGTGGAAAATTACCCAGTGTTAGCAGAAGGAAAAGCATTCCAAAGGAAACCAAAGGAAACATATCTGCAAAATCCCCGAGGTAGACAAAGGGCCAGCCTATTAATAGAGAGCTGGAGTTACTGGGATGTTGTGATCCTGAAGGAGAGTGGTGAGAAATGACCCTGGAGAGGTAGGCAGGGACAGATAATTCAGCAACTTCTAGCTCACGTTGAGTAATTTTTTTTCCCCCTCACACAAGGGGAAATCTTTGAATTTTTTCAACACGGGAATATATGAACACCCTAATTGGGTGTTCATATATTGGATTTTCACCCTAATTGTTATATAGAAAATGAATTGGAGGTAAGCAAGTGAATCAATCTGGGCCAGTTAGAAATCCATTTTATTAGTCCACATGAAAGATGATAGCAGCTTGGCTCACTGTGCTGATGTTGGGGATGGAAAATAATAGATGGATTCAGGTATATTTCTATTTCTAATCAATCACTGAAGCCTGGATAAATGACAAATTCTTTCTGTGATTTAGTATCTCCTTTAAATCTTTGCTGGATTCTACACTATTATACAGATTGCAGAAGGTAATGTAAGTTAAAGAGCTTTAATTTATTAGAAAAGACAATAAGGTGTTTTAATTCTTGTATTATGACAATGTTATGTATTAATATTTTCAAGGTAAATTATATATAGAAGGAAGATTCCCAAGATACGTGATATATTAAGAATAATATAGACATTAGCATGTCCTTCATTTATGTATGGGTTTGTAATATGATGGTATGTTTTCTTTAATTTTTTTGGTATCTTTGGCCTTAGGCATTACTCACATAAAACCGTATCTTAATTTAAGGATTTTTTTTAGTTCAAAGGTCTCAGAAATTGAGATTTACAAAATACGTTTGACAGCATGAGCTTTTTAAACAAAGTTGGGCATGCATTCCCAACTCTTAACTTCACAATACTTGTATCCTGTATGTGTGAGAAGTATTCCAGATCAACGTTGCAGGAAGACAATCTTTCATCAGTCTCTGTGGAAAAATTCACATGAAAGTAAAAAAAATTTGATCAAGTTAATGTGCTTCCTTTGTGCCTTCGTTGTCTTAGTTCTAAAGAAAAGTTTACAGTATTGAAATTCTTTCTTACTCTCATACTTGTACCAGAAGAGGATCTTTTTCGTATCTTCTAGAATCAATGGTAGTTCTCAGCTATCTATTTTCTCTCTTGGGTCAGCTGAAGGGGCATCTGCTTTGTACCACTCCCATAGGAATCCAGGTTTTTTGACTCTATTTTTGATTTGGATGGTATGCAGGTGCTATCGGTTTCCTAAACTGTTGAATGAGGGTCGTTCACAGAAGTTGGTCAGAATGGATGTTCCTGTCCATAAGACAATGGTCAGCTGTATGCTGTTAATTATTTGTTCCTACCAGACAAAAACACACGCGGTAACTGGCTACAGACTCAGTTCCCATTTGGTCCCTAGCATTGGTGAAAAGTGGCGAGTGGTCTTTGGACACTTGTAGTCTTTGAGTCAGGTGCTCCCTGCCAGCGCGACTGCTCCTTGTCACCTATCCCACCCTTCATGTACTCGGCTTGCTGGAGGAAAGGGAGAGTAGGGCAGGATTATTCACTCTGACAATTCCATTTGAGCGTTCCGTCTTATGCTAAGGCTGGCTGACTTTTTACTTCATAGTATGAATCTGTACCTTCAATTTGGGGGTTAACTGTGACCCCATCCTCTAACAAAACAGTAGCTGACTCATGTCTAGCTGTTGCAGCCCAAGGAAGAGATGCTCTTTAGAGTGAAAAGTTTTGTGACAACAGATGGAGAAAAGCATACAACATCATGTCTTAAAATGATATCACCGTATTCACTATTATTTCAGTAGCTACTAATACATGAAACAGTAATATAGACTTTTAATAGTTATGTGACACACAGATAGTGAGATTGTCACTTTAAAAAAAACAGTTCCAATAGTATTAGCCTAACAACATTTAAGGTTAAACCCAGAATGGCGCTCTATACCTAAGGTTTCCTTAATATACCTCATTGTACATTTAAGATCTTTTTATGACCCCTTATGTCCCTGGTCTACAAGGACGCTGTAATAGATAAATGAATTCTGCCACTGCTGCTCAATAGGTAAATTTTTATACTTCACATAATTTATTTTCCACATGTAAATGTTTAAAAAATATCTTTCTATCTGCATAATATGATAGAATTTTAAGCCTCTTGTCACCACAAACTAATTGAAGTATAAATACTTTAGTCTCCTAAAGTAATATGGTGATTTTGGATTGCTTAACCTTCCATGTTATTAATCTATTGTATATGTGTGTATATTTCATCTTGAATTTCTACCTAATAGGTGTAACACTAAGTGTAGCCACGGTGTTATTACTTTTAGCCAATTGACACTTCATCCTTACTAAATAATTGAAGAGAGGTCATAGACATCCATTTTATTTCTCTAGTTAGTTATAGCACTGATGTCTGAATACAAATTAGATTCATCTGTTGCAAATAACACAAGGCAGTCAAAGGATTTTTCATGCTGCAGGCACATTTTTCTTATTTATTGGAAGCATTAAAAATGTGTCCCACCTAATTTTATCTGAGTAGATAGATAATAAAACATGAAAATTTTCATAAGTTAAAAAAAAAGGCAACCTGCCTTATCTTCCTGTCATTTTGCTAACTTTTCAGATCCAGCTAATGGTACATGTATCTTTCACATGGAAAAAATATGAAATTTGTCTTACATGATATCTGTGCATAAGGAAAATGTGGGTATGAATTCAAGTTCCTACA
>NW_012148163.1:1106428-1117096 GCF_000956105.1 Propithecus coquereli | reverse complement strand
ACAACTGTGAGAGGGCAACCAAATCTCTGCCTTGTGATTCCCATCTGCTAAGGACTTTGACATAGTGACATCTTTGCATTTGCTTCCAGAGGAACAAACATAAAAAATGCAAATACAATAGATGCCCTTAAACCAAAAGGAATTAGCTTTTGAGAGTATTCTTTACTTCAATTATGATAAAGAAAATTAAACCGGAATCAGAGCTGCCAAAGGTGAAAGAACTCATCTTTTCTGCTGTTAATTAGTTTTACAATGCTAAGTGATTACATTTACATGTTCACTTCATTATGTAGTTTCATTGTATCTTATATTACATATGCTGATTAAACACATATTTTTGTTTTTAAATACGGTGTTGAAGAAAGTAGGGAAAAAGCCTTTTGTTGTATTCCAAAAATTAGAAGAATATATTTGGCAGCTCAAAATAGTTCGCTTTATTTGATTAATTCTACCTTGAGAACATGTCTCTTTTTTTGGAGCTATTAATGTTTAGTGTTATATACAGAAATAATATGCGTAGTCAAAAAATAAAACAAAAATACTCCTGAGGTTAATGGAAGTATAGGTGAAGGCTATGTTTGCATAGAAAATGAAAGTGAAGTAAAATGATTTTCCAGAAAAATCTACCAACAGACATAGATCAAGTCATCAGTATTTATCAGATGTTTGTCCATTTCTCTTTTATGTCCACGTGTAGTCTTCAGCCTAATTCTGGTTGCTGCAGAGAAACACTTGTAAGGGAATCATTTGAAAAGGTTCAAATAAAGGGAAAAGAAAAGGAGGGGGATGGGGACAGAGAGAGAGAGCAAGGAAAGAGGGAAATATATATATTTTTTAATTTTAAGGAAATTGCAAGAGTTGCTGAGGGATATTATGTCCTTTGAACAAATTTTCTTAAAGCATCCCAGAAATATGTTTTACTGCAGAGAAACTGGGCACAAGTTCAATGTAACCGTAGTAGTTTTCTCACCAAATGTCTGGAACTGCACTTGCCCTTGGAAGCACAAGTCATTAAAGCCTGTCCTGTCCAGCTACCTCGAATGATGAATGATGGAGAACTATATGCTGGGGTTCCATCTAATTTGTATCTGGAATAAATGTTACAGCTCACGACCAAATTTCTTCCAAATAAACACCTTGTTGATTGATGTGATGCATCATAGGATGAAAGGTTTTTTGAATTGGGAATGTATGATAGAAGCTGAACATATGGTATTATATAGGAAAAGAAACTCTTCCAGAATGTGTGAATGAAATAGCATTTTAAAAGCTCTTTCAAAAATATTACATTTTGGAGATGTTAGCAATTGCCTGGCCTAGAATTTAATCAACAGCAAGAGCTCTGAAAAGACTCCAGGACAAAGAGTGTAGGTAATGTGAAAAATGTCACTCAGGCCAGAAAGCATTGCTAATAAATTGTCATGGCTCTGTGCTATCAGCATCATTCATACCAATGTCAATAATAGCTCCACAAACTGTAATTTCATAGATATACCAAGATATCTAATGTAAACAGCCTGCCCATTTTGTCCTCTAAGCATCTATTCTGGTATGTCTGTTGGAATGGTGTTTTATAGGGGAGAAAAAGAAATGGTATTTTATAGGGAAGTTGTAACAAAAACAAATTGTCAAATTAGGACTAATGCATATAAATAAGGATCAGTGTAAATTGTGTATGCCTGACCCAAAAGATATTTATGTTCTATTAAGAACTTTATGAATATTTAACTTTAATCCATTTTCTAAGTTTATAAAGATAAAAATATAGAACCTAAATCTAATCTTCAAAACATTTAGATATTCTACTGTTTGCTATAGACCTAAAACCAAAAAGTCATGATTCAATCACATAAGCCCATTTAGACACAAAAGGCTTTGAGACTCTTATTCCACAGGTCTTTTGGGTTCGAAATAGACCACAGTCCAGCAGCAGCCAGATCATGACTGGGGTTCAATCTTTGTATCTTTCTCCATTTGGACCATCCCTAAGGAGTTAGGTAATCAGTCAGCTGCCTTTAAAATCTAAGTGCTAGTTGCTTAACATGGCCCTTCACAGTTTAAAATAGGATCTTACATTTCGTCATGTGCCCCTTCAAGCAATCCTTTGAGTGCAGTATTCTGATCCACTCCTTCGAGGAAAACAAAGCCAGGTCTTTCCCAAGGCAGAAATGGCAGCTGACTTCAGATTTCCTGATGCCAGGTTGCAGCCTTTATTTACTTTATCACATTATTAACACTTCTGAATTTATTTGAAGCTTTTGAGACACACATAAAAGACAAGAGGGAAGAGACTTATGGATAAGAAGTATATAGCCATACTCCAAATCCTAATATTAATATATGTGGCTTTGTTTCTAAAGCCAGCCCTGACTTATTTATTTATTGTGATATTTTAAAATAACTTAGAACATTCAATACTATCTTATTTTATTAGTGTGCAAATACCTTCACCTCATATAATGACTTAATATTCCTAATTATATTTAGAATATGTTTACAGTTTATTATGGTTAAGATTGTCCTTGAAAATTGTTATGGAAAATTATTATGTAATTAAGTTGTTCCTTAAGTTATTCTATATTGGCATGTTTGAAAAGCTAGATGATTTCATTTGTCTTTGCCAATAAGAAAATGTTTTGTTAATATAATTATATTATCACTATGAGATTTAAGAAGATATTTGAGAAACTATAGATAATTTTATGGATCAGGTCATGTATATTTTATGTGCATTGAGCATATTAATCACATACATAAAAATACAAGAAGCTCCCAACTTTTAATTGGGTTAATTATGAAGGCTCATCTATTAGTCACTTGCTTGGAATTCAATTTTTCTCAATAAAATAATATTATAAACCTTGACTAGAATCTTAGGATACCTTTTAAAAGTCCCTTTAAGTCATGGTGTAAATGAAGGAAACACAGAAATAATAATAGCATTTGGTAGAAACATATTTTATTAATTAAAAATAAGAATACATCATAAATCTAATGCTAAGAATGCCCCCCACCCCCACCACACACACATACTTTACCCTTTGTCTTTAGGAATTGGCAAATTGATAATGCATTAAGGGTAAATAGGTATGTTACTTTTTTATCATTTGTATTTTTTATTCTATAATGTAGTAAGATATTAACAATAAGTCAGTCATTTAATAATCTTTCAAATTGAAACAGTGGCAAGGTATTGCTAGATGTCCTTTAAAGCTATGAGTCCCTTTTGTATGGAAACTTCTGAACTTGTCCTACAAAGGCTTTAAGGAACATCAGTAACAGAGATTTACCAACTTTAAAAACAAGGAAATCACTGATCTTCTGACCTGTCCTTATGTTCAGTGCATTTTTTAGTGTGTTAAGAAAAAAGTGTATCTTCTCTAATAACAGTTTTTCTCAAATTTGCAGATGTATATTTTTCACATCTTAACCTCTGAAAAAGAGGTATTCAATTTTTCTCTTTTCTTAGAACAAGAATTTAGTTGGAAACTTTTTTTTCTTTCTTCATGATATATAAAATAATAGCCTATCTTATCACCATGTTAGATTTGACAAAATAAAATTGTCAAATGTCTACATTATCCACATCCCTAATATTATTTTTACTTTATTATCATGACTAATTACAAGCATTAGAGTACATTGTTACCAATAAACTCAAGCATGTATTTCAACTTCCACTTTGCCATTTGGCTCAAAGGCAGAATGGCAAGCTAGCCTTAACTGGGACCCAGGCCATGACATTACGCCTACGAATGGGAAGCCAGAGATACCAGTGCCAAGGTAAAGCAGCAGAGAAAAAGATGGACTGCCAGCCTCTTTGTCAATGAGATGAGAAAGGAGTGGGAATAATAAGCTTCAGAAACTAAATTCTGTGTGAGGGGTGCATAAATGCAGAATTCAAGAATCAGTGGAGATTTCAACATTCTTCCCTCTCCATCACTTTAGGGAAAGTTGAAGACAGGTTGCCAAAATTTTCTAATGCTCACCAATTATTCTTTCCAATTTTCTTTCATAGACAGCAAGTTGTGTAAGGATAAATTTGGAGAAGCCTTGGATAGAGGATCTCTGACAACAACTCCTGAATTTATAGCTGTCAATGTATCATTCTCTAAATTCACTCTGGACTTGCCCTAAATAGGAAAAGAAAACAAAAACAAACCACTCAAAACCTGACTAGGCTGAGTGCCAGTCTGCATTCCTCTATCCTGAGAATCAGCTCTACCCACATCAACATACCCTCCACCTTCTTGTATCGTTTGCTTCAGGAATTCAATTAGAGAGGGCATGGAAAGTGTGGTTTCACATTGTATGTGCCCAGTGTTTCTTTTCCTTCAGGTTTCTCAGAATGTTATTGGTGTGCAGTATACACTTATCTATTTTCTTCAGCTTATTCCAGAATAGATTCAGAGCAGTACACAACTTGAGCAGAAATAATATGTAGTTAATTCCCTTGCAATTATTCTGAAACATTTAAAAGTATGGGGGGTGGAGTGGAGAAAAAAAGGTAGGTTTTTAAGTTTGGCTTCTAATTTCCATGTTGCGTTGCCGTTGGGCCCCTCCAGCCACAGCACCTTCTCTTCTCACTCTGATGAGCTCTCTCTGGGTCCCACCCCACGGATCTGACCTTTGCCCTGACCATTTTCATTGCACAAAAGATTGAATATTATGTATGATTCCAGTTTTAAATTGATGCATTGCTATTGGCTGTTAGGAATATAATTTGGTACGTGAGTTTATGGGGACCATTTTCTACTTTAATTCTGGCCTTACCTGTAATATAACTATATAGCTATGTTTCCCACAGCACCTAACAAACATATCAGTAAATAGTTTTAACAAATAAGATTACTGTATTTTCTTTTATTAGGTCCTTTTCATTTTCTAAGCTTCTCGGGCTTATCTTCTTAACAATTCCATTTATTTTGTTAAGTAAAATCACTAATGAAGCAAACTACTTAAAATCCTCAATCTCAACCACATGCACACACACAATCTCAGCTACATATACACAAAACAGTACATTTGTGTTATATTACAGTATGTTTGTGTTCACATTACCGAATTAATGTGAATAGAGAATAGCCCTATAGACCACCCTGGCATTGAAGACATAAACATTTTATCATTTCACTTGTACTTAATGGTTTCCAGGATAAATTAACAATCCTAACCCCTTGCATACCAATGAAGATAAATGTTTTCAACACTTACAACTTATGATTCATTTATTTACTTGACAAACGATTGTGGAGCATTACCTATGTGCCATGCATACAAAGATAAATAAAAGTATGTAAGGTCACAGGAAAGATAGCAAAAATATACAAAGATAAATAAAAGATGGCGTCTTCCAACAAGGTTCTCCTAAGTAGGCAATGTGATAAAATGTAACAAATGTTCAATCTGATTAATGCTCTACGAAGCACAACAAAGGGAAGGGCAAGGGGCAGAGAAGAATGTAGGAGCTTACTGAAATGTGGAAATGTTTACCTCCCAGCCACCTGAGGGATACAGAGAAAATACACAGAGGAGAGGCCCTTTGAGCTAAGACTTGAAGAAGAAATAGTATTTTTAAATGAATTAATCATCAGTTATGATGAACCCCTGATGTTTTTTAATCAAATTCTAGGCCAATAATGACATGCGAAAATCAATAAAAACTAACCATACAAAAAATAATGAAAGGAAATTTACAATCATCCACTCTTTCCCCCAACCAGTGACCCTCTTTGCTAATCTGAACCTAACATTCGGGCCTTAATCCTAAAGTCACCTTCTCAGAGAATGCTTCCTAGACACCTGCATCTAAATTTGGTCCCCATTTTATACTGTCTTTTATACTACACTTTTCCTTTATAGCCTTTTTTTAATTTCAGCATATTAAGGGGGTACAGATGTTTGGGTTACATATATTGCCTTTGCCCCACCCGAGTCAGAGCTTCAAGCACGTCCATCCTCCAGACGGTGCACACCGGACCCATTAGGTGTGTATAAACCCATCCCCTCCTGCCCCCTCCCATCTGCCCGACAGCCGATGAATGTTACTACTATATGTGCACTTAAGTGTTCATCAGTTAATACCAATTTGATGGTGAGTACATGTGGTGCTTGTTTTTCCATTCTTGTGATACTTCACTTACGAGAATGGGCTCCAGTTCTATCCAGGATAATACAAGAGGTGCTATATCACCATTGTTTTTTGTGGCTGAGTAGAACTCCATGGTATACCTACATTACATTTTATTAATCCACTCATGTATTGATAAGCATTTGGGTTGTTTCCACATCTTTGCAATTGTGAATTGTGCTGCTATAAACATTCTAGTACAGATGTCTTTTTTATAGAATGTCTTTTGTTCCTTTGGGTAGATGCCCAGTAATGGGATTGCTGGATCAAATGGTAGTTCTACTTGTAGCTCTTTGAGATATCTCCGTATTACTTTCCACAGAGGTTGTACTAGTTTGCAGTCCCACCGGCAGTGTATGAATGTTCCTATTTCTCCGCATCCACGCCAACATTTATTGTTTTGGGACTATTTGATAAAGGCCATTCTCCCTGGAATTAAGCGATATCTCATTGTGGTTTTGATTTGCATTTCCCTGATGATTAGAGATGTTGACTTTATCAAAATTTGTAATTAGATGTGATCTGAGTCCACCACAACCTCACTAGATAGTTTAGCTAATACGATCGTCAAATAGGATCTATTTGTCAGGGATTGTACTGTGAGTGAATCTATCCTAAGAATTTCAAGGATTCAGGAAATCCAGAGTCTTGGGCAAAGGATAGAGAGGTCCGAGCATTAAAGATGCCTCTCAGGTCCTTCTTTCTCTTATCAGACATGCATGTCAGTGCCACAATGATCAGTGATGCCTCTAGGTAAGGTCCATAGGGTTACTTTACAGAGCAGGGAGGATTTAAATTATGCAATATCTCAATTTTATATATGCTATAGACCTAATTGTGTTCCCCTACAAACTCATATGTTGAAGTCCTAACCTCCAATGTGATGATATTTGGAAGTGGGGCCTTTGGGGGATAATTAGGTTTAGATGAGTTCATGAGGGTGAGGTACTCATGTTGGGATTAGTGTCCTTATAAGAAGAGACACCAGAGAGGAGCCTGCTGCCTCTTTCTTTTGGCCATGTGAGGACAGAGCAAGAGGTTGTTATCTGCAAACCAGGAAGGAGTCCTCTACAGAACCCAATCACGCTAGCACCCTGATCTCAGACTACCAGCCTCTGCAACTGTGAGAAGATAAGTTTCTGTTAAGTCACCCAGTCTATGGTATTTTGTTAGAGCAGTCCAAACAGACTAATATGTAACCCAGACAGTTGTCCAACTTACATGTATTGTCCAAGGAACTATGCCTTATACATATTCTGGATTTCTTTACTATAAGGAATCTTTCAGCAAGGACATCCTGCCTCGCATTTTCAGTACAGAAAATCCCTTCCTCCTAACAGGTATCATGTGTCTGCTTAACTGGAGCTCCAATAGACAAGAACATAAATGAACTTTTCTGTTTTCTTCTCTTTTCCCAGAGAACAACACCCACTTTCCTACCTATGGTACAAAGGGTGAGAAGGGGTCATAGGCAGGCTGTTTTAACCGCTCCCTCCCAACTATGACCTAAAGGAGGACAGGGACTTTGTCCATTTTGATCATCACGATTTATCCAGCATTTTGCAAATTGCCTAGCACAGAACTATTGAAAAAATGAGTGAATTAATGATGCTTATTACCTGCTGTGTAAAAGTATAACTTACGTTTGTTTGTTCTAAATATGCTTCCCTGAAGCCCCAAGAAGTATCCTCTACTTCTAGCACTTAGTTATAGAAATCATCATTGAAATGGCTGTCCTATATTTTCCAATGAAGTAAACAATTGGTTTAATTTTATGTATCCTCAACTATTTCCTTATTAAAAGTGTGTGCTGGTAGATGTAGGGTAATTGAAGGAAAGAACACTGGCTTTGGTGCCTTCTACCGAGCAATTTTTCTATGTAATGTTGTGATGGGTTCACTTTTAATATTGCTTTGGGTTTTGTGACTCACATCAAAAAAATATGAAAGTACTCTTCTTTCCAAAAACATGCCAAAATGTATGTTAAGATTGTCAGAAGTAGAAATATCTCCCCAAAGAACCACTGGATTTTATACAAATATGTGTTTCAAGGCCAATAAGAGATAGTGAAGTGTCCTATTATTTTGAAAATTCAGCATGAGATTCTTTAGAGGCCAGAAAGGTCAAATTTATAATTAATGAATACTACCTGTATGGACCAGGTGGTTAGCATTAACCAGATGGTACATTGCCAGAGGTAATTGAAGTGAGCTCAATGAAGGGGTCATTTCAACTAGGGATGGTGAGGTAGCCAGAGGCCAGTAATAGCAGGAAGCCTTTAAGCCCCCACTGCCAAGAAGCAATCAGGAGGCACTGTCAAGTGATGTGTGAAAGCATTCACCATGGCAGAGGGTCTGTATTACAGGGGCCACTGTCAAACCCCGGCACAGCAGAAGAGAGCAGATGTGACACTGGGGGATAAACGTCCTCACCTCTTTCCTCTTCCTTGCCTCTGATTTCTTGCCAATACCTCCTCTTGGCCTAACCTAGGAGAGAGCCAGGTGTCAAGAGACCCTGGGGAATGCAGCCTCCAGAGGTTGATCTCCTGGGGCACAGAGCAGAGTACCAAAAGAACGGCTGTGGGAAGGCATGCATAAAGTGACCATCAGAAAACCCCTAAAATGCACAGTTCTTTATATGAAGACTGAGGACCCTGCTGTGAAAATAAGTTAGAGGAAAAATAAAAAATAAAAAAATAATAAAAAAAAAAAAACCTTCTTTGGTCATTTGCAACCAGAAGTATTTTTACATATATTTTGTCAGGTTTTGGATGTCTTATCTCCTATTTTTGGAAGAGAGAGAAATCATTCAAGAGGCAACTTCCTAACCTTGCACTGTTTCTTAAAAAGTTATTTAACAATTGACTTTATAGTGCTTAGTATATGGCAGGTACTACTCTAAACATTTTATAAATATTGACATATTTAATTTAATCCTCATACAGTGATGTGAAGTAGATTCTATTGTCATAATCCCCATTCAGTACATGAGGACACCAAGATCTGAAGAGGTGAAGTAGCTTTCCCTGCTTCTCATAGACAATAGGTGGTATTGCCTCCATCTGAACCCAGGTTCGCGGGCTTCGATGTCTGTGTTCTTAGTCACTACAGTGTGCTACTTCTTTAATGGGGACTTGTTGTATGACCGTAATTCCAATCATGTATAAATTTTAAGCTGTCGCCACGTCAACAGATCAGAGAGAGTGATTTTTCTACCATGAATTTTTTGCAGCCCTCTTAACTGTATTAACTTACTTGTAAGACCTTTAGAGAAGATACATTTTCTAGTCAAAATTAAACCAACTACAACTGGTGTAAGTACACATGGGTTGGGGTGCTATTTGTCAGAGCTAGAGATTTAGAGGTACATTAGAGGATTACGTGTGATTAGATGCAGAATTATGGCAGCTATTTATATGAGCAAATCCAGCATTCATACTGTCAATCTCAAAGACTCAGAACATGTTTTCCCTATGGAAATACTATTTTAAATTGATAATTCATTTCTTTTCACAAGAAAGAAAATGTGCACATTCTCGTATGACAGTTATTTGATAAACATAATTTTTAAAGACTGCAATGACATTTTATAAAAATACCCTTTTAACATAAATGAATTCCATTTTCAGACTCAAAAGTAGATCCTTTTCTCATGCTTTTGTCTAATGAAATAATTTACTCCTTGATTTCAACTAAAATAAAATAAATATTAAAGTGAAGATTTAATTAAATTTGTAATAAGAAGATGAGTCTCTATGAAAGTTTTCTAGATAAGAACTGTGAAATTATAGATTTAAAAACACCTATAGCATAATAAATTTGCCCAGTTTTAACATTAGTGGATATTTGGCAATATCTACACTCAGCTATATGAATGGCATGGCTGTGATTAATGCCCTACTCTTATTTTTTTAATATGTAGTAAATTTCATTTTTAGGAAATTTAGATTTCCAGTAAATATTTGGCTATCGTATATAAACTGGCATTTGCAGACAACCTATTTAACAACTGAATTTGGACCACATCATACTATGATATAAAACTAACAAATGATGTAACATATAATTAATAAAACTTAAGACCTCCTACCTGATTATGTATGTTATATAAAATTTTGAAAGTACCTTACATTTCCTGAGGAATTTGAAAGTGGATATTCTAAAATGTATGTCTTCCAGTGCTTCAATTCTAGTGCAAAGTAGAATTCTGTGCTTTCAATAGATGTTGACTCAACAAGATGAATAAAAATAGATGCATAAGCTTTACCAGATTTGGAGCTTTATCAGTGGTAAACACAAGTGCTTGATGCTCTTAAAATACTCTTTGAACTTTTAAAGTCATACATCTCGTGTATTATTAAAATAAGAAAAAAATGTCATCTAAGGAAACAGTGAAGATAAAACTAAATTTTTTTGTATCATAAAATTAAGAAATGGGCCGGGTGCAGTGGCTCACACCTGTAATCCTAGCTCTCTGGGAGGCCGAGGCAGGCGGATTGTTTGAGCTCAGGAGTTCGAAACCAGCCTGAGCAAGAGCGA
>NW_012148163.1:1101397-1105883 GCF_000956105.1 Propithecus coquereli | reverse complement strand
GAATTATAAATTGAAATTGATTTGCTTATAATGTGTATCACATTCTGGGAGAATGAACCCATGTTAAGACAACATTCTGGTAGGAATATTTCTGAGTTTGCTCACTTGGGACACTGGACTGTTTATCTTTAACCATCAAATAAGTTCTACCCAATCTCTAAATCTAGAGAAGACTTCTTTAAGTGAAAATTTGATAAAGAATAGCAATGATATATTGTAAAAGACTGGACCCACATACTTTTTCAGAATAAAATGTATTTAAATAATTTTATCTTAACATCAAAAATTATATACAACTCTTGTGTAGGGTTTTAATGTAAAATCCTAATTTCTTCTCCCTAAAGAGCTGGAGGAAATCTTAGTGAGAGGCGAAGGATGTCAACGGCGTGGTGTAGGTCTCATCAATCCTACTTGCTCAGCTATGACAGACATGCTAATCCATTCCCATGGCCCGTTGTAACTGAGTCTAGTCAGAAGCTTAGAATCTACTCAACTCAGTAAACCCAGCATCCAATGCCCATCAGTTATAATTACCACATCATTCATCATTTATCACGTATATGTTAACCTAGGCATTGCGCCAGACACTATAGATACAGTAGTGAAAATACAAACAAAGAAACCCAAATAGGAATAGTATCTGTCTTGATGGAGCTGAGCAACTGATGGAATAGAGAGGTACAAAAATAGACAGCTAATAGACTGTTTTAAGGATCGCAATAGAAATAATATGGGCTATCATGAGTATAGAGAAAAGAGATACTGATCCCTTTGTAAGGGGAGGTGAGTGAGAGAGAGTATCGTTGGTTGGGGTTAGAGCCCATGTCACAGCTTGGATGGTGAAGATAGAGTCTGAGGGGGAGAGGGCTTGTCTATAAGACTGCATTGCTCACCTAATGCACTTAGAGAACTGAACAGAAAAGCGTGAAGAATGGAGTAGAAACACGTTAGCCAGGGGAGTTAATCTGAGGCCACATAAATAAATAAGAAATATTTAGGATGTTTTAAGAAGTTAGATTTTATACTAAGAATATTGGAAAGCCATTAAAGAATTTTTAAATATTTTAGAATGAGACCGAGTTTTGTGGAGAATTAGTGAGAAAGAGATGGGAAGGGAAACCACATTCAGAGGTTGAAGCACCGATCCAGGTGAGGGAAAATGGTGATCCAATAAATAAGGTCAATGGTACTGGGTATGATGAGAAGTCAAGAGATTCATTAGATATTCAGAGGATGAATTTGACAAGACTCGGGAATCAACTGGATATAAAAAGGAAAGAGGTTCAGTGATGATGCTTGGCTTTCTGACTTGGGAAACTGGATAAATGTTGGTATCTTTCACTGGGATAAGCTATACAAGATGAAGAACACATTTGGGAAAAGAACAGGAGCTCAGTTTTGGATAGACTGATTTGGAGGTGCCTATAAGTCAGGCAAGAAAAGATAACTAATTGGCAGTGAGAAATACAGGTCTAAAGTTTATCAGAAAGAACTGGTTTGAGACCATATAACAGGGATTTATCCCTAGAGATGGCTCCTGAAGTCATTGAAATGAATGAGGTCATTTTGGTTCTGAGAGTATTTTAAGAAACGTGAAAACAAAGAAGAACCTCAAATAATGAAAACATTCAAGGAAATTCATGAAATTCTTTGGCACATTTGACACATTGGGCCAATTGTGTCTTCTAACTATATAAATGAAGAAATTTTTATCTGGAGTGAGCATACTAGTAGGATTAAGCTTTAGACTACTCCAGGCACCTGCAAAATCTGGACTATGTTGAATTGAATTCTTACTCTACCAGGAATCCTCCTCGTTGGTCCCTAATGTGGCACAGAACTTCATTTGGTTCTGGAGTTATATAAAGATAAAGAGACTGGTCTGGTAGAAAGCAAAGAAAATCTTAGCAATATGATATCCACTGATAATGGAAGCAGTCTGTAGGACATCTAAAACCTACCTAAATGAAATTTATTGTTTCCAAGGCTTATAAGTGGGAAAAAAATAAACTTCATTGCAGCAGTAAAATGAGCTTCTATCACCCATCACTCTGGCAACCTGCACAACAATAATGGAAGCATACCCAAGGAGAGATGGAAAGAGTCAGTTTTCCAGTAAAACTTTCACCTTCAATTCAGATAGTTGATCTTAGAAGTGTCATCTTACCTTTTGCATGTTCTCAGTATTTTAGGTCATTAGTACCTGTCCAGATGGATCAGGATGAGTCTTCACTCATATCCTGTATCCATTAATGACACAGTGCAATTACACAGGTTCTACAGATTAAACAAAGCAGTTCTCAAATTTTAGCAAATATAAGAATCGTTTTGGAAGAGTTGTAAAAGTGCAGCTTTCCAAGACTTAAATCTAGATTTTCTGATTTAAGATGTCTTGCTAGGGCCTAGCAAGGCCTATATTGTTTGAACAATATTGTTTCATATTGTTTAAATAGCACCCAATAGATTCTGACAGGGATGGTCCACAAACTACATTTTCTCCTACTCCTCTGAAGTAGGAGAAAGTTGAAAGCCAAATATTCAGGTTGCTGAGGGGTGAACTTGTTTAATTGATAAGGAAACACAGAGGTCTTTAATAACGATTTCTTAGGAAACCAAAGGAAAAGAAATAATAGACAAACATGTTTAGCACATTGCCACAGTAGAAATTTTTTTTCCCTTGGGGCCACAGAGTTTTATTATGAAAACAGAATAAAAACTTCAAAAACAAAACAATCCTTTCTAATTTAGTGAAAAATTTGTTATTTATTATTGTTTTCTGTGGTTTTGCCCGGGGGGGCCGCCCATCACATAACATGTATGCTACAGCATGGCGGTGTGAGTCGCCTATGCACCACACAGCTCCCAAAGTAAAGAGACATGTGAGTTACATATGCTTCACAGGCCCCAGGCTCAAAACTAGCATGAGTTAAATACAACTCACAAGGCAGTTAATGTGTTAAATCCTGATTCAGTCAGCTTAAGTAGTCATTTGATATAGATTTCCCAATTCTGAGTAATTACACAATCATTAGAAATCTAGTCAGCCCCATCAGGGTTGATGTTAGAAATTAAGAGGAAGGGGTTTCAGAGAAATATGGCTATCCAGGTAGCACTTTGCTTTTCCCAATTATCTGATGTTTATTGTCGTTTAATTTATCTCCAAAACTGTTATTAAAAACCACAGTCGTAGTAAATAGTTTGACTAAATGTGTTCTACATGCACAGAAAAGACCATAAGAAATCTGCAAGCAAATGAGATCCTTTCTGTATAAATGGATTGTATAAATCTGTAATATATAAATTTCCATTAAAATAGTTAGGAATACAAATGTGACTTCTAGAAAGTATCTAAGGGCAAAAATTACTTCTGACAGGAAGCATAGATTGGTTTGACCCTCTAATTAGTTTGTTTTTCATCAATCCTAAATTAATTTTCCAGAATTAAACTCTTCCCAAGATCCAAATTTGTTAGGCCAACTACCTGCTTAAAATAACCGAAAAAGAATTTCTGTTCTCTAGCCTCAAGCCCTGTCAAACCCATCCTTTATCCAATATTTTTGATCTTCTATAAAGTACCTCCATTCACTCATTGCTCAAGCCAAAAATCTGTTTCAACCCATGTTTCTCCATTTTTTTCACCTTCCATATAAAACCCATCAGAATGTCACACTGGTTGGTCACACTTAAAAAACACATCTTGAATCTCCTTATCTGCAATGGGGCCTGATCTGAGCCATCATCATCTCTTGACTAGAATCCCATGAAAATCTTCTAATGGCTTCCACTCTTAACCTCCAATAATTCATTCTTTCTCAGCAGCAGGAATCATCCTTCTCAAATATAAATCAAATATCACTCAAATGCTTACAGATCTTCATTATCTTCCCATTGCAATTTGAAAAAGCCACCCAACAGCCATAAACTCTTTTCATACCAAACCAAGGTTTCTTGCTACCATCTCCGTTAACTGTCTTGCTGGTTCAGCCAAGTGGCTGTGTGTGTATCGAGAGCAAGGTTCTGGAACCCGGGCTTGCATCTTGGCCTTTACATTTTCTAGTTTGGACAAGTTAATAAACTTTCCTGTGCCTCACCTGGAAATAAATGATAAATATTATGTACTTCAGAGGCTGTTTGGCAGTGCTTTATTTTTTATTGTCGAAAAGTTTCCATTTGTTCATTCTTCAGAACTTTGGCACCTGCTATTTCATTTTCCTCAGACTGTTCATTCCCTGATCTTGCCTTGGCCATTTCATTTTAGTCAGTTGGTTTCAGTTGTAAGTCATCTTCAGACGTATCTTCCCTCATCTGTCTGCTTATTTCCCTGAAATCTCTTAACAAAAACAATTATCATGTTCATTTGTTCATTTTCCTGTATTTCTTCACCTAACTTCTAGGAAAGTGGAAATTTGACTTTCCCTAGCGATGAAAACAGTGGCTATAAACATCAATCAAATTTACTGTAACATCCTATTTGGACTGTGCATCT
>NW_012148163.1:1077435-1097046 GCF_000956105.1 Propithecus coquereli | reverse complement strand
CATTACATAACATCATGGCATTCTATATTTTAATTGATTTATGCTTTAAGAATAGACTAGCCTTTCTTTTGGAAATTGGATTTTACAATTAGATAACACCCCTATATTAGCTCCCTAGGACTGTGGGAACAAAGTACCATAAACTGGGTACCTCAAAAGAACAAAAATTTATTTTTTCTCACAGTTCTGGAGGCTGGAAGTTGGAAATCGAGATGTCAGCAGGGCCATGCCTCCACAGAGACTGTGGGTAGAATCTTTCCTTGCCTCTCCCTAGCTTCTGGTGTTGGCCATCAATCCTTGGCACTCCTTGGCTTGCAGCTACATCACTGCAATCTCTTCCTCTGATAACATGTGTTTTCTAACTGTGTGTCTCTCTGTACATGCCATGTTCTCTCTTCCTATAGGACACCAGCAATATTGGATTAGGATCTGCCCTAATGACCTCATCCTAACTCACTGCATCTACAAACACCATGTTTCCAAAAAAAGGTCACATTCACAAGTTTCAGGGGTTAGTACTTAAACATGTTTTTGGAGGGGTCACACAATTTAATCAATAGCAACTCTTTTGTGGAAGTATTTTATACAATATAAGCATTAGGTCTAATTATTTAACTGAAATTTAGTTGTTGTTTTGGCAAATAACAAGAAGTCTGACAGACACATTATTCCATCTCAGAACAGTGTGCCTCTAGGTTTGGGAGAGTGAGGTTTGGCTCACTAAGGACATTTTAATATTTATGAGAGCACTGTTAAGCTGAGAAGCATGGTTGAAAATCCTTCCTATAATAAAATACTATTTTTTAATTCAGCTTTAATATAAACAAACATTATAGTAGCACATATTTTAAAAATACATACATCAGGGTTTGTAAATGCACTGGTTATTATCAACATATGATTTTGTGGTGAGTATCCAGAGACAAGTTAGATGAAGCCTCATCAAGGATAAAGAAGCCACTCAAAGTGAAAGCAGAGTCCAGGACTCACTTACTTGGTTTAGTAAATAAATTCCACATTTTCTGTTAAAAGCAAGAACAAAATAATTTTCCCTCAATAATTACTTCAGGAATAGAAGTGTTCACAGGGGACATTTTTCCATCAGTCCTCTAATCATACGAAGGTCGTGGAACTAAACACTCTGGGGACCAGTTACTTTCCCTCTTGCTCATCACCATTGATCCTAGGGATAATCCCAGCCAACCTCTCATAAACGGAGAGTAAGTCACCGGGTCATTGTAAATGTATGAGTAGATCAGCAAGAACACATTACTTTTGCTAAAATCATAAATTAAAGCATATACCTGGTACATATGGGCAAATAATGGCATTTGGAAAAATAAAACCTTATTCCAATAGTGCCCCCATACCCTTGTCTGTTTTTTGCTTTCCAAGGTTTTGGTTACCTGTGGTCAATCACAGTCTGAAAATATTACATGGAAAATTCCGGAAATAAACAATTCATAGGTTTTAAATTGCATGCCATTCTGAGTAGCATAACGAAATCTTGTGCCGTCCTGCTCCATTCTGCATGAGATGTGAGTCATCCTTTTGTCCATATCCACATTGTATATGCCACCCACTCATTACTATAAAGGAAAGAACATAGTACAGTCTGCCCTCTATATCCATGGGTTTCACATCCGTGGGTTCAAGCAACTACACATGGAAAACATTCAGAAAAAAAAAATGCATGAGTGCATCTGTGCTAAACATGTACAGACTTTTTTTCTTGTCATGATTTTCTAATGATATAATATAAAAACTATTTAAATAACATTTACATTGTATTTGGTATTATAAGTAATCTAGGGATGATTTAAAGATATGGGAGGATGTGTATAGGTTATGTGCAAATACTATACCATTTTATATAAGGCACTTGAGCATCTATGGATTTAGGTATCCACAGAGGGTCCTTAAAGCATAGATACTGAGGAACGATTATATGTGTAGGGACAGGTACCATTCGCAGTTTCAGGCATCCACTGGGGGTCTTGGAACATATTCCCAGCAGATAAGAGGGGACTACTGTATTTTCATTGTATTATCTTTTGCCCATCCCTCTCCCCACTCACTTGAACTCAAACAAACCCATGTAATTATAAATTTTAGGTAAAGCAAAACCATATTAACATCATGCATATAATTTTTAATATTGCTTATTAGCTCTTAAACTGGATTGTGTTCATTCATTTTAATTTTAATCATGGTGGATTGTTACATTATACTAAAATAGAAGGCAATAGCAGCTCAAAGTTCTGATGCCTGTTGAATAAGTAAACCATTATTTCACCCTGAAGAATCCATTTGACATCCCTTTGCCACAGAACTCAGAGAATCACAGAATCTCTCATTTGAATGGTACTTAAGTCAACTAGCGTAAATTTTAAGCCAGAGATCCATAAAGAAATGAATAAATACATTGCTTCCTTTATCTTGTTGGAATTCAACCAGACTAAACCCAGGACTAAACCCTTTATAACTGACATGAAGGTAGGAGTGGGACTGAGTGGTCCGTCAGATTCTGAATACTAATGGGAGGTGAGTAAATGCAGAAAGCAGTAATCAAGGCAAAGTGCCTAGTGTGTGCCATAGCACTACTTCTATACACTGGAAGATCACCAAGGAGGAAAAAATCTTTCTTTGTTATTATTAACTACTACCTAGTTCATCCCTGAAAATGAGTTAATTTTATTCAACTCATGTGATTTGACTACATTGATACTGATAAAGTAAAAATTCTGTCAGTCGCTAGATGATGAACGAAGAACTGAGAATTCAAATAGAAACCACACTTGGTAAGACTATACTATGATTTGCAAAACAGATGAATGGTATCAAATAATGACATGCATGACTTTCTATCTTGCAAATGACGTGCAAAAACTATCCGAACTCAAACTCTTCTAATATTAGCTCACTTAGATCTATCTATACAATCCAAAAACTACAAACGACAGTAACTCCTCACAGACTCATGTGGTTCCAACAATTTCTTAGTTTATAAACTCTGACTGATCCCTGCCAATTTAATGGTTTTTCTGGTGGTGCGGTCTCCTTGCAGTGGGGAGCTAACAAACCTAGTTTTGTTTGAATATAGTTGAGTTCCAGTGGTCTTTGGTAATATAATAAATACCAAGAATAATGTTAAACACAGTATTATCACATTACAGCCAAAGAGATGGTCTTCCATCTGAGTAGTTTATGCCTCATTAACTGCACCAACCCTAACCTTCTCATCTTGGATCATCTTTCCTTTGGTCCCATATGTCATTTTCATAATACCACAATACCTATTCCATTCTAAGTTCTGCATTTGTTCTTAGATTTGATTTTCTTATAATTTTTATTTTGCTCTTCTTTTCTTTTTCATTAAATTTTGATTTTACATGTAATATAATTCACATGTATACATTTACTTGTGCACATGATATGTAATGGTAGGTCCAACTTCTTTTATTGGGGACATAAATCCTATTTATTGCAAACTATATTCGATTTTGAGAGGCTTCCAAAATAAAATAATAAGTGTCTTGAAGTAACTTAAAATATCATGACTGTAACACACATGTGAGAAGACAGTATATGTATAAATATGAAATGTGAAAATATTAATAGTCTAAGGCTGAGGTGCAGATGTGACATTGTGCTGAGGCCAAGGGTAAGTGTATTGACAACATATGTAAATAACCATATCTCGACCTTAAAACTGTGGTTTATTATTAGCATTTTTATTTTTGTCTCCTCGTAAGGAGTTTTATCACATTACATATATATTTATTCTGTTTTACAAAGTAGTGATTTGCTTTATATTTTATTTTTTTATTGATAAAGTTGATTATATAAAACATATTATGGATCTTTGTGATGTTACAGTTTTCTTAATATGAAATTCAAGTGTATTAGCCACTAAGTTATAAAGTAGCTGATAATTGGGCATTATTTTGCATTATAATATATAATGCAGTTATACTAATTCTGTCAGTTACTGTTGACTTTGGGTAAATTATCTAACATTTATGAGCTTTAGTTTCTTCATGAGTTGTTAGAAAGATTAACTCAGATGATTCATTTAAAGTTCTTCATGAAAAGTCTGACATTTAGTAAGCATTTTGGAGTTATTATTTATTATACATTTATTGAGCATCTACCATGTGCCAAGCATTCTTCCTAGTACTGGGAAGTCAAAGAGGTATAAGACTATTAATGAACACTCCAGTCCATGGCTTAATAATCTGAAGAACACAAAATCACATGAGTTAGTTTAGAGAGTGCTAAAAGCCTGGTTTATTTTGATGGTTGGAAAAAAATAAGAGAAGGATCTAAAGAGAAGTTAAATTAGTCACTGTAGTTATAAAAGAAAGTATATTCTAGCATCAGCATGATACCCAGCAGTATCAAAGAAGAATAAAAAGCCAATTTATACAGAATCATGGAAGATATACAAATTTTTTTTCCATATGCTATGAGATGAAGATATGAACTGCATTGATTTTTCGGAACAATAGTTAAAGAAGATAACAATTTTTTTAATGTAAAAGATGTAGAGGTTATGATATAGGCATTTTCATTCAGGAGCTAGAAGACTATTGATTTAATCGTATTGGAACTAGAATAAGAAATGTAACTCAAGGTGTTCATGAAGAGACATCAGATTTGACTGTGGGCTGAACATAAATTTCAAAGGAGTAAAAGATGGACTTTCATGACATTTGGGTATCTGATTTGATAGAGGGATAAATGGCAATGAGAAAAATGTTGTGTGTTTAAGCTTGGGAATAAAAAAAGACATCTAAGAATAAAAGAACCAGATTGAGCAAATGATATGGAAGCTCAGGTGTCATGAAACATGTTGACTCTAGATGTCCCCTCCCTCTGTACCCCCAAAGAGTATTCATTGATCTTTACATCATAGTGCATTGTTTTATTCTGTTCTTATTTATCAGAAATGTAGCTTATATTATTGAATTTTCAGATACTCTCTCAAAATTTTAGAAGAATTTTGTTCCTAAAGTCAGTACTTTTTTGCCATGTCTTTATGTTCTTTTTAAGTTTGTAATAAGCAGTATATATTTAATAATCTATCCAAAATATCTTATGTATGGTAGTATTAGTATTCTTTTTAACATTAATTTTTTTGAGATACTGTCACACAGCTATATATTTTTCTCTTATGATACTTTACAACATTTTCTTTACATTATGAATCTTTCTTCGCAATGATAAAACTAAAAATATTCAATGGCTGATGCTCCAGAATACACCCCCCCCTAAGATTTATACAACTAAATTCTAGTTACAATATAAAAATTGCTGCAATATTTATTCATAGCCTTGAAGTGATTGAAAGGAAGGAGTTGTCAGGTAGGGTCTTGATTAGAATGTGTCAAAAAAGCTCCATCACATTTGTCAGATAAGTTTTTGAGGCTGACATTTTCTAGGCACAATCATTTAACCTGACATTGGTTTGCAAAGCTTAATAAAAAGATTTTGCAAACTACATTAGTTCAGGTATCAATAAAACATTGGCTTTAGGTTTTTTTTTTATTGATTTGACATCAGCCCAGAAGAAAGCAGGAGTGTGAAGGTCAATGTTTTCTTAAGGTGTTTTGTAGAGACCTATTTTAATAACTGGCTCAGATATTAGAATAACTAAGCATTTGAGGCTTGTGTGTAGTAATATCCTTTTGCATGAAAAGTTGCCTAAGTTTCTAGCTACCCAAATGTCAAAGCATGTACTTGGGCTGTAAACTAATTGGTAGCAAACCTCATTAAGAATTCTGGTTGCAGTAATAGCTTTTCTTCAATTGCCACTGCCTTTAATGAGAAGCAGAACAACAGAAGCCACATTACTGGTCTGACAATTTGTTCTATTGATTTATTATGCCTGCTCTGCCACCGTCTACATGAAGGTACTACAAAACATTAGTGTGATATTAGTACAGTCGACTTCTGCAAATATAGTAAAAACAGGCCAGTGCATATAAGTGATACTATTGCATGATAGTTTACTTTTTTTTTCCAGTGAAGTCCACTGGCTACAATTTAGATAAGAAACTTATATTCAGGAAATCATTATTACAGATAATTTTTGTTTCAATCCTGGAAATGAAGAAATAGATGCTGCATTTTTAAAACACATTTTTATGTCAAACTTAATTGAATTTCATTTAATTTTCTTCTTTTTTCTTCCCTCTATTCCTTTTAGAGAAGAGGAATTTGTATGTCGCTTCAATGCATATAAATATCATCAAGAGAGGAAAAAGAAAATTTGAATTTAATTTTAAATAACAACTCAAAATGTATGAAATGTCAATCTCAATATTTTTTCGTATTCCTATAATCTCTTATCTCATTGCAAAACCCAAAATGTTCAGTTTTTCCTTTAGTTACAATTACAGTCATTGAAATACAGAAATGTATACTATAATATAAATCTAACCTAAAAAATTTGGTAAAAAATGCATTTCACATTTATCTATTTTTTTTTCAATGTTTTATCCTCAATGAGTACACACTACAAAGATATGACTCTGACAATGGCTCCTCTGGTGTCATTTTACAAAGTTACATTTAGGAGAAAATGGATCATGTCATTGAGAGAAACCACATTTGCCCTTTGGTCAATACTTCTTTATAAGCCTAATACTGAAGCTCAATTTCATTGTAATTACAGTGACTTCTAGTAACAAATGTGTTTAATGGAACTAGAACTAGAATTCTGGGTATAGTTTTATTTTTATAACCTAACATGTAAAATCTAGGTTTTATATTTTCTTTTAAAGCATATTTGAATACTCCAAGATCATATTAATGATTAGTATCAATTTCTGTTATCTCTCTAATGGACATACATAGAAACTGGATACTCAATGTGATTGTTCTCAGGAAAAGAATTCTACCTTTGCACATTTAATATGAATCAATTTTATAGATTTAAAATATTAATAATAGTTGATCTCATACTCCCATATTTTACTGGACACATATTTAACATCACTTTAAATAAAGTTTAAGTAAATAAGTTTGCCAATGGAAACGTTCCTCTTCATGTAAGATTTCCACTGAGTGTTGAGATGATACCTACTGGGTGAACATTCAAGCAGTTGCTCTCCTTGAGTGACTAAATAGGAATTTAATTTACCCTTCGAATGTCCCCCTAACGTGACAGTTGATTTAATATTGTTATCCAGTAGGGGTCTTCTAGCTGGAATATTTGTAGTGCTCTGAGGTTTCTTATTCACAAACTAGAATATTTTCACCATAAGAGGAGGATATTTTGCAGGAATGTAGAGTATTTTCATCCTGAAAAAATGATTTTTCTTTTTTTTTGAGACAGAGTCTCACTCTGTTGCCCGGGCTAGAGTGCTATGGCGTCAGCCTAGCTCACAGCAACCTCAAACTCCTGGGCTCAAGCGATCCTCCTACCTCAGCCTCCTGAGTAGCTGGGACCACAGGTGCACACCACCATGCCTGGCTAATTTTTATATATATTTTTAGTTGTTCAGCTAATTTCTTTCTATATTTTTGGTAGAGACAAGGTCTCACTCTTGCTCAGGCTGGTCTCGAACTCCTGAGCTCTAACAGTCCGCCGGCCTTGGCCTCCCACAGTGCTAGGATTACAGACGTGAGCCACCATGCCCCGCCCCTGAAAAAATGATTTGATATAAGTAAAGACAACGAGTAAATTGTAAGCTTGATTTAGCCACTCCACAATATATACATATATCAAAACATCACATTGTACATCATAAATCTGTACAATTTTTATTTTTCAGTTTAAAAATAAAAATTTAGAACTTCTAGAGTCATATTACTATAGTGTCTACAGAAATTATGCCTTCCTTTGAAATAATAAAACTGGTAACTAGATTACATCAACTTTTGAGATATCATAATAAGACTATTTCTATTTGGGAAACCAGAACATACACCAACATATAAACTTATAATTAAAATACATTTTTAAATATAGTAATTGCGTTACTTCATTTTTAACTGTGTCTACTTACCTCCTATGGAAAAGATGTTCCAATTATCCATTGGAATTTGAAATGGCTTGTAAAGGCAGCTCTGACTCAAGTCTTTCACGTGGTGGCAGTCAGATGGTGGTTGGAGCTGAACTAGTAGTGGAGAGGCTGAAGTAGCCAGGAGGTTTCTGAGCATCTCTCCATTTCCACATAGTCTCAGAGCCTCACCACGTGGTCTCTTCTTATGGGCTACTTTAGGCTTTTTTGTGCCATGGTGGCCCCAGGGATGTTAGGCTGCTTATGTGGTAGCTCAGGCTGCAAGGATGAGTATCCTAACAGAAAATCAGATGGAAGCTGGATCACCTTTTATGATCAAGCCTTGAAAATTATAATGTCATTTCCAACTTCATCCCCAACCCTGTTCAGCTTTAATAAAAAAGAGAGCATAGAACCCACCTCTTGAGGGGAAATGTGTCAATATGGTATTATAAGAAAAACAAGTTGGATATAAAATATTGCTGTAGACACAGCAATCAGTGCCACAGCATCAGTGGTTAGAGCATAGACTCTGAAGCCTACCTTCTTGGGCTCATCTCTCAGGTCTACCACTAACTACTTGTGTGACTCTGCACAATTATTTAACCACCTTGCCTGGATGTTCTTATCTCAAAAATGGGGATAGTAGTGATTCCTACCCTATTGTGTTGCTATGAAGATTAAATAAGATGATATATGTAAAAGTGCCATGAGCAATGCTTGGCATACAGTAAGTACAATTAAGTGTCTGCTATTATTATTATTCATTTGTATTTGTCCAGGTAATCTTGAAAGTATAAGCACACATCTGAGTCTGTAGGATTCTCAGAAGCAGGTAGTGCTATCAACACGTAGCTCCAGGGTGAGTAGGTGTTTAATATTTTTTCTTGAAAGTATGCCTGTAACCATTCAGTCCCTCTCTGAAAGGGGTACGTGGAATGACCTTGATTCTTATGCTTCTTAATAATCATTGTTTCTATAGGCAACAGGGCTGCCTGTGAAATAATTGTGTCTTTGTGTCTGAAAACAATTGACAGATTGTTTTCTTTCCTATTCACACTTACATTAAAGAACAATTTAAGAATTGATTATGAGGAGGAGGAGGAGGAAGCAAGGCCTTGTGATTCAGTCCACAATTCAGAAAATAGATTTTGAATCTGTAAAAACAAAGATTTAAATTATATCAATGTATTACAGTTGTCGAAAAAGCTCAGGCCAAGAAACCTCTCTAATTTTCCACTTTTATCCCCATAATTTTTTTAGATAATTGCCTTAAATCTTTACATCTGCTCTTTATTAGGATATGGAGAGCTGTTAATTGTCTGCTTACCATTCTCCCTCTCTTTGTATCTCTATCTCTCTCCCTACATTCACACAAAGACACACACACACACACACACACACACACACACACACGCACGCACGCACTCTTAATCCACTCTGCTTCCCCTTACTCATCCTTGTGCTGTTCCAAAATGGGGAGGGTGGAGGCTTGAGTGTAGCTCTCTGTAGCTTCTCCTCCATGACCCATTCAGGCCTTAGCTGAGGATAGAGATTTGCCAATGAGTAGATGAAATCAAAGCATTTCTGAGGCCCAAGGCTACAAATTCTACCCATTTTCCTTTACAAGGAAAATATCGGAGAAAGGAAATTTATAATTCCCTATTTTACCTCAAATGAAATTTGGAGCATTTTCTAAATATTTCCTTAGGTACCCAGGAACATGAGAGTCATTTCAGATTTATTTGTCCATGTTTGGAACTAGCCTTTGGGTGAAAATATTGTAATTTCTTGTACACAGATTTAGTAGGGGACAGCCCTTAGTTATAACATCAAAAGTAAAATGCTGTAACATGAAAGCATTATCTTCACAATATTGCTGTGTGTATATTGTCAACCATACAGATGTATGGTGAATATGAACAAAATAGGTAAAATCCTTAAGCTTCACATTCCTTATTTTCAAATAGTGTAATCAGTTTTCATGGGTGAGAGAATTGTATCCGTTTTCTGTTGTTGCATGGCATATTACCACAAACTTAGTAGCTCAAAATAATACCCATTTATTATCACACATTTCTGTAGATCAGAAGTCTGGGTAGACTCAACTGGCTTTTCTGTTCAGTGTCTCACGAGACTAAAACCAAGGTGTCAGCCAGGCTGTAATCGGGAGCTCAGGGTCCTCTTTCAAGCTCATGTGGTCATGGGAGAATTCGTTTTCTCAGCTCAGTTGACTCTGAACATCCCCGTTTTCTTGCTGGTTGTCAGCCAGGGGTCACTCTCAGATCCCAGAGGTCATGCATTTCCTTCTCACGTGGCCCTCCTCTATCTTTAAAGCCACCAGTGATGCATTAAATCCTTCTCACCCTTCTCTGACTTCCTCTGTCACCGACCTCTAGACCCAAATTTAAAGGATTCAGATGATTAGTTCAGGCCCACCTGGATAATGGCCCTATCTTAAGGCCAACTGATTTGAAACCTTAATTATATCTGCAAAATCTTTTCACAGCAGCACCTAGATTAATGTTTGATTGAATAACTGGGAGATGTTGAATGTGCACTAGTGACCAGGAATCTTGGGGGCTGTCTTACCTAGAATTATACGTATTCTAAGGATCAAATGGGATAAAACACATAAAGCTATAGAGCCATTGTAGCCATTCTTAGAATATATAAATACTCAGGAGGTGTTTGCTATCATCATCATCATCATCATCATCATCATCATCATCACTGTCATTATAATTATGATTATCAACTGAAAATGGGATCAGTGACACCTTCATCTACTTTGGCTGAAATGCAGCCAAATTGAATAAAACCAAAGAACTGTTCATTGGTATTCTTTCTTGACCAGTTATAATCTCTATAAATTTTCAATTTCAGTAGAAATATGTGGATTTCGTGATGCAAATCTATTGCACATTGTCTTAAATATCACTCAATTATTAATGCTCAGCGTAAGTGCTAGCATCTTCTCTAGAAAGTTCTAACTCACACCAACCACTTTCTTCCTCCATCCAACTTAATTAGGAAGCATTCTTGCACTCTTTTAGCACCATCTGATTTCACCGTATTCTATCCTCCAAGTAGTGTTTGGATTCCTTAAGGATAGAAATCACTATCTATAATTCCCAGGAAATGCCCTGGCAAGGCAAAGGTGCTCTGAAATTATCTGTTAAATAAAAAATTACCAGTGGAAATTTAAGAAAACATTTGCTTTCATATATTACATGTTATCTAAATTAAAGCAAGGAAAGAAAATTATTGATGCAATGTAATATACAAAATATGCAAATGAATTAAAATTATGGTAGAAATGAGAGTAACTTGTTATTGCTCCTGTTATCATCATCACACAGGTGCAAACTGCAGACATGTAGGTGGCCTAACGTAAACCCAATATATGCACTCAGGATGTCCTGACGGGGCGGGGAGTGGGCTATGGCAACACAGCATCTAGGAGCTGATACTATTTAGATATCCATGAAAGCAGTCTGCATGATGAAGTAGATCTTTAGTCATAAGTGTTTATAAGCAATACTGCTGTCCAAGTGTCAGGGACTGACAAGAACGAGATTGTATCCCAGTCCTAAAGAGAGAGGAAACTAAGAGAGACTGCAGCCAAGATGGAACCAGTTAAAATATAAGCATCCATACCAGGGTGTGGGATAGAGATTCCTAGGTCAAAAATAAGGGTGAACTTCACATGAAAGCTGAGTCCCCTCCCCACAGCCAGAATGGACCCAATATCTGGAAAAACAAGTAAATATAGCTATTAAGTTGAAAAATGTACAGAATCAGGAAGATCCTAAAAGCAGCACATCAGAGTGAGATTTTTCCCCCCATTAGTTTATAGTAAAGGAGGTAAATGTAGAACTGCCTATAGCACTGCACAACTTTTCTCCAGAGTGGAACCAGGTAACTTTGGACATAACTGAGACACAAGCACGGTTCTTGCTTTGCAGCTTATGGGGAAGAAACTGGGAGAGCCAAGGCACAAATGCTGACGGGAGCATTTCGGATCACCTCACTAAATCTCCCCATGTTAGTGATGAGGGGAACTGCCTTTAAAACATATTTTTAGACTGGACAACCTGACTTCTGTTTTAGCAATACATTATGTAGTGATATGCAGTTTTATCAGTATAGGATTTGAATAAGAAAAATATAAAATTTAAGTTCTGAATCATTCCTTTTGTAAAAGTTTTGCACCAAGATTAATTAGGGACCAAGAATTCTGATTGAACAAGTCCCAGCAGCATTATTATAATTCCAATTTCAAACAAAACATGTAAAAAATGCCTTTTGCAATCATTCTCATAGGCATTTTACAGGGGAAAACTTTTACTTAGAAACATGTATGAACATGTACACACCTATGTATACAATGTATATATAGACTAGCATACAAATATCTTAGATATTATGCATTTTGATTGACACATGTAACTTAGTACTTTATAACTTTCACACATAATACTCATAAGTAATATTTTTATAGGGTGTATGAATTATTATACAGTGTTGGAAGTAGAAGAATGTGCATGTGGAAGGATGTATACATTAAGAACTATCCTTCCATTATGTCTTTACTGCCCATCCAGCTATTTTTTGTCTTTTAAATGTTATATTAGTGCGTTCCAATCCCGAATGGATATAACAATACGGAGAAAAGCAGGGTCATGGCAGTGTTGATGGAAGGCTTTGGTTTTATACATGATGGGATTTATTTGAGAAACTCCAGTTGGAAGGAAACTAACTGAAAAGTAATTTGCCAAAAGAGGCAGATCTGTGATTATGTGTTTTTAAAAATTTTGGTTTCACATCAGAAACTCTAAGTCATTACTTTGATTAAGGTGCCATAATGATGGTAATATTTCTTGATTATTTTATTGAATATATATGTTACTAACAAAATCATAAACTATATAAAGAAAAAGATTTAGAAATAAGCTTAGAAATGAGAATACATTTTTTTAGGTCAGAGCAGTAGGAATCTGCAATGAAAAGTCCTTGAGATATTCAAAATGATGAAAAGAAAGAAAAAAGGAATTATATACCTTATATCTCTGTATACTTATATCTCTGATTGCCTATTTAAAAAGCGTAATGTTTTGTAACAGATACCTTGGGGACAGGAAACGGCAGCATTAAAAACTCACTGTACTGTATTTCACGATTGATGCCACAGAGCCTAGTGAAAGAATCGCAAACCTCATAGAAGATGCTTCAAGTCCAGACTGGTTTTTCACTTGTTCCTTCAACTCTTTTTTTGATGGCTGACAAATATTCCACAAAATTCGAGGCTATGACACCCATCTTCATCATCAATTCTTTTAATTTTCCATGAATTTCCAGTGAATTGTAAGAACTTAACATTATAACTATGTAACTATTTAAAGAGTTAAATATAAGGAATAGCTCTTTTTTTTTGCCTTATAAATACTTCAGTGTCTATATATTCTAAAGGTGTATGCTATTATAAAAATATATGGGTTTTTCTAAAAGAGAAAACTACTTTCCAGAATAAGAGCAGTGAAAAACATAAAAAGTATGGTTTCCAATTTTATCTTTTAAATATTAAATAAGCTAAAATGCCTCATTACGCAAGACATGAATGCAGTAAGAAAAAGATAATTATTTGCTTTTATGATGATTGTGGTGGCCAAGTAGAATAACTATAAAATTTGCAATTTGAAATCATTCTGATGTCACAAAGTTGTGTCTTTTTTTAGATTACTTTAGCAAACAACATAAAATGCATTTGTATTGAAAAACATTTATGTTTCATAGTTTCAAACTAACTGTAGTATTCTTTAGCCAAACTAATTATAGTTATTTTCTTCTTTAAGGGTGTACATGGCTTTGAGCAAATTTCATTGGTACAGAATGTTCTTGTACCCTTTTTGCTGCTTTGGCAGCAAGAGCACAGATTAAGCACCTTCATGCTCAAGAGCATGAAGGTTAAATAGTTGACATTGCAGAGTAAATATTCTTTGCTTCTGCATTTTTATGTTTCTACTCATATGCAGAATGAGCTGCACACATAGGCTGATAGGTTGATAGTATGATATGGATGCATCAAAATGACCACTGAACAAGACCCCAAAAGCATTTGCAGCAACAACAAAAATAAATAAATGGGACATGATCAAATTAAAAAGCTTCTGCACAGCCAAGGAAACAATGATTAGAGCGAATGGACAACCTATAGAATGGGAGAAAATATTTGCAGGCCATATATCTGATAAAGGGCTGATAACTAGAAATCTATATAAAACTTAGGAAAATCGGCAAGAAAAATCAATCAACCCCATTAAAAAGGGCAAAGGACATGAACAGAAACTTTTCAAAAGAAGATAGACTTATGGCCAATAAACATAGGAAAAAATGCTCAACATCTCTAATCATAAGGCAAATGCAAATCAAAACCACAGTGAGATATCATTTAACTCCAATGAGAAAGTCTTTTATCAAAAAGTCCCAAAACAACAAATGTTGGTGTAGATGCGGAGAGATAGGAACACTCACATGCTGCTGATGGGACTGTAAACCAGTACAAATTCTATGGAAAATAGTATGGAGATATCTCAAAGAACTAAAAGTAGAACTACCATTTGATCCTGCAATCCCACTACTCAGTAGCTACACAAAGGAAAAAAAGACATTCTCTAAAAAAGACATCTGCACTCAAATGTTTATAGCAGCACAATTCACAATTGCAAAGATGTGGAATCAACCCAAGTGCCCATCAGTACATGACTTGATTAATAATATGTGGTATGTGTACACCATCGGATACTACTCAGCCATAAAAAAAATGGTGAACTACCTGTTGTATTATGCTGGATGCAACTCGAGCCCATTCTTCTAAGTGAACTATCACAAGAATGAAAAAACAAGCACCACATGTATTCACCAATAAATTGGTATTAATCGATCGACACTAATATGCACATATGGGAAGTAACATTCACGGAGTGTGAGGCAGGCGGGAGGGGGGAGGAGAGGATGGGTAAATTCACACCTAACCGAAGCCACGTGTGGTGTCTGGGGGATGGGCATGCTGGTAGCTCTGACTCGGACGGCTGCAAAGGCAATTTATGTAACCAGAGCATCTCTATGCTCGTAACACTCTGAAAGAACCAAACAAAAAAAATGTGTATGGAATGAAAATGACAGAGTCTTGAAAATCAGTTATCATGTTTCCTGTAGCCACACATACTCTTGCTTGTCTTCTCTCTCACCAATTAAAGACTCTGATTCTATGTATCTTTGATGTAAAGATGGAGATATGAATACCTACCTGACTGGGCTGTGATGAGAATTAGCTGAAATAAGATATATCTCGAATACACCTAATGAGCTCTTAGAACACCATTATGCAAAGGGGGCAATCATGTAGCATTGTGTTTGGCATTGTATGCCATGTCATGTTCAACAAACTTTTCCCCCTTCACGCAATTTCTTCCTTACCTCCCCTAACTGCTGCATGAAACAATACTGTCATTTTTCCTCATTTTTGTGGTCAAAACATATGTTCAGCTAGGTATCCAGTGCTGTTATTTTTTTATTTACAAAGGAACTGTTTAAGAATACATCTACATATGTTGCATTAAACCAGAAGCTGATTTCTATAAAATGCTAGATTACTTAGTTTTACTCTCTGTTAGCACTTATATAATTTAGAAAATTGAGGTGATATTTTGTTTTGCATATCTTACATGGAAACATTTAATATAGGTCGCTTGGTAATTCACGTGAATTATCAGCCTTTTATAGAATAATAAAGAACTCTCATTAAATAATGGGCAGTTTTCACACCCCGTGACATATTTTCAAATGTGATCATCTGTTCTTACAAATCATTGTTGCAGCATACAATATGTATTAAATTACATCCTTTGAAACTCTGTGAAAATCAAGTATATGGCCCCTTTTAGAAATAGCCAACATACTTTTTAAGTATAAGGAGAATTTTATACATAACCAAAATTATAGCCATGTTAAGTAGTAAATATTTTTCAAATTCCTAATGCATTTGTGTAGATTGCTCTGTAATTATGCACTATATTATTTTTCCAATTATATAATTATTTTATTTATTTATATAAAACCATTCACTAATAGTTTTTAATGTAACCTCTAAGAAGAATAGACTCAAAAGTAAGCTTTGTAAGTATATGCCTGCTGTGTTCAATAGTAAATTCTTATTATTTGAATCATGCTTGGCAGGTAATGGGCACTCAGTTAATATTTGTTGAATAAATAAAACACTAAAAGATATATGTTGATTGCTATAGATTAGCTATTAAAATTATTACATATAATATTTTTATAATTCTGCAATAATTACATAATCATTCATTGTTACATAATCTGAGGCTCTTCAAAGAAAGCCAACTCTCAATTATTTACACTGATGGAAAAGAGTTGAATAACATGTTTTAAGCTTACTTATTTGTCTTACATTTACTTCAAAAATAATAATAAAGCCAAATTACGATGATCTCTATCAATAAGGAAAATTATGAAAGACAGTTATTTTCTATGTTCTAGAAAATGGAGTTTAAAATCCTATTTAATCTTGAAACAACCTTGTTAATATTTTAATTTTTCAAATGAGGGAACAAAATTGCCCAGGGTCACACAGCTAAAAGTGACTGAGACTCACACCCAATCTTATTCCAACCCCATGCTCTTAACCACTAGACTATATCATTTGTTCTTTGTTCTTTTTCCTTTCACTTCCCTTTGAACAACCTAACATTTGGGGATTCTATGATAGTAGAATGATAGCTCTCACTATTTCAGCAAAAAATTACTCAGATGTACTGAAAATTAGATGATTAAAGTGGAGTAGACCAAATAAACAACCCAAATAGTCTAGTATATTATCCATTGCTCAAATATATACTCTACAGTAAGAACAAAGAGGTATTATGTAAAAATGATCTTCAGGGGAAAAACAAATTATAAGTTGCATTGATCTGGAGAGGGTACACACGTATAAGAAAATTGTGGCAAGTAAAATTTGCCATATAACTAATGTTATAGAAATAAAACTGGAACAAAAGTGGCATCAAAACCATCTTTTTCTTCTTCCATTAGTGATCATTGATTTTCTTAAAATGTAATTTATATCAGTGGATTCAATATTCCTGCCTCAACTAAAGCAGTTTTTTAAAAAAGTACAAATACTTGTGTACAACAAATATAGCTCTGAGTGTATTGTGTCCCTATCAAGTTATTGTCAGTAAAATGTTTTGCAACAGGAGAATTAATATTGTATATACATTGACACACTTCTGTTTTAGTACTTTTTGTGTTAGGATTTTGCTGGATTGCAAGCCGTGGCCAGTCATTCATTCTTTTTTTACTATTTCTTAATAGTGTGACTTTCAATACCAGGAGTTCAACATTCCTGGCATATAGTTAAGACCTACGTACATAATTGGAAGACAGATTTACCAAACCTCTCTGATTAAACAGTCTTCAGGGATATACTGAACCAAGGGCAACACACGTAACCTAAACGTATGTACACCCATAATTTGCTGAAATAAAAAAAAAAAACAATAAAAAAAAACAAAAAAAAAAAAACAAAAAAAACCATGTATTTGTGCTCATAACAACTTTCTAAAACTTGTTAAAAACTACTTTGGTTGGTACCATTATGACAAAATCTTGACTATATTTCAAATTTTCAATGGTCTTATAATTTGCAAAGCTTTCACCATGCCGATTCCATGTTCTTTTTACAACATTTTTAATGAAGTTTCAAATATTTTTGGAGAAAAAAACTTTAAAAAATGTTTAATCTATTTCTTAATTCTCATCCAGTCAAGCAAACAGCTATTACATTTAAATGATTCTTTTTAAAGTTGATGCTAGATAAAAATTGTCCACCAGTAAAATGTGCAGGTGTTTTAACAGCTTAAAATACAGCTGTCTAACATGCCATGGTAAACATCATTTTTCTTTTTGGAGAAAACAATTTATTTGATAATTATAAAGTTGTTCTTAATGGCCAAGTATTTGGAGCTACGCTGGGCTGCATTTGCTGGGTTTTACCACCCATTCTGCGATGTTAGGCATGATATTAGATCACTAAATCTCGGTTTCGCTTTCAGTGAAATGTGTAATAATTACTTCTCAGGGTTGCTGTGGTAATCAAATGAGATAATGTATATAAAATTCTTGACGGTGCCCATCATATAGTGAGAGCTCAGTAAATCGAGCTTATATTAATGTTGTATTATAAAGATTTCAGTTTAGTAAGTAGTACCAAAACCCTGTAGGCCTTTATTCTTCTTGTGTAAGTTTGTCTTAACATTTTATATATTTAACATTTTTGGGGCCAAAAAACACTAAATGTGTGTTCCTATTTTGGTAGCATTCTGAATTTGAACTATAAAGTAGTACTGAAATTGTCATCATGAAGGTAAACTGCCATTGCCCATTGCCATGAGAACTGTTCTCTTTATAATATACGGCATTAACACCCTCATAATTCAAAGATAACACTACAATTGTTGATGATTATCATCTCTTTTATGAGGTAACATCTGGAAAAATCAGTGTGAGTGCACTAGGAACTAAAATATTGTCTGCACATAACCATTAAAAAATAATTGTTTGATCTGGTTTATAGCATCTGGTGCAATTTGCAAAGTAGGTTTATATTTCTGAATCAAATTTTTTAAATTATGAAATATTTTTAACATATTGAAAGATAATCAAAATAATGGAACATATCTCCATGGACTTCCCAATCACATTTAATTAACATTAACATTTTGCATATTAAATTTAGCCAATTTGTTTTGAAGAAATAAAACATTACAGTTTCATTGAAATTCCCTTTTACCTAAGTTGGTAAGTTCCTGTTTATATTTTTATGCTTTTACTTCATCTATATGCATCCATAAACATAGTATTCCTTAATGATATGGGCATGTTGTGCCTTACTTATATCACATGTATCCCATAAATATGTAAAAAAAAATTGTATATCAATAAAAAATCGGACCACATACAATTACATATATATTCCTACATTTACTTGTTCAATTTTTTTACCTTTCACTTTTTAGATTTAGATATTTATCTGGAATCTATTTATAAGTAGTGTGAGGTAAGTTTCAAATGTTACTTTTTTCTTTATTCAGCTTACTGCCCCAACACATTTAGTAAGTATCACATTGCTTCATCATTGGTTTATAATGTCTACACTGTCACATACCGAGTTACCATATATGCATGATCTATTTCTGAGCTTTCTCTTCTTTTGTGTTTATCCCTAAATAAAGTCAAAGATATTAATCATCAAAGCATTGTAATGTCTTGATATTAAATAGGGGAAACTCCACATTACTGATCTTAATTTTCTTCAACATTTTCTTGGCTACTCTTGGCTCTTCATATCTCAATATGAATTTAAGCATGTATATACAAGTACACACAAACTGCAAACCTTTTAGAATTTTGATTGAATTTGCAGTGTATTAACAGATTAATTTGGGAAAGGCTGACATTTTTCTGATACTGAGTCATTCTATTCAGGAAAATTGCTATATTTTTTCATTCAAAATATTCT
>NW_012148163.1:1070834-1076705 GCF_000956105.1 Propithecus coquereli | reverse complement strand
TCAAGAACTAAAAATACAAGTGACCCTATAGCTATTAAAGCCACATTGCAAATCATCACCTATCTTTTCTACTGAGAAAATTCTGGACCCTAATGACCTCACCGGTATTCAAGGAACAAACGCCAATGCTTACAACAAATTCCAGACTATAAACAAGGGGGAACTATTCAAGGATTCATTTTTTGGAAGCTACATTAGTTGGATGTTGAAACCTGACTAGCAGTATATGAAAGCTAAATTGCTGAACACTTTCACTCGTAGGCACAGATGCAAAAACTCCTAAACGGTGAAGAATAATAATTTTTCAAAAGGAAATACACCATGGAAGAGTTACATTTATCCCAAGAACACAAGGTATTTTAGTTTAAAAATCAATGAATGAACTCATCACAAGAACAGATTAAAGGAGAAAGTGATCGTTCTTTAACTTGGAGTTATTTTGAGGACCAGGTAGAACCATTCAGGTGAAGAGTTGTTTAAGTTGAACTGCTAGTAAAGAATTATTCTTGCTGATGCAGACTGCTGTTGTCTGCCTCTGCTGCTGTTTTCAAAAACTCCCAAGTAAGGTGTATTGTGAAGGCTTTGATTAATTTCTTTGGCAATTGCTGCTTTAAATTGCACTCAAGCATCTTTCAAATCGAATGGATTAGAAATCTTGGTAAAACAAAACGGCAAATTCTTCAAAATAAGTAGGGGAAAAAGTAGAAGAGTGCCCTGGTGAGCACCCAGTGAGGAAATCCTGCTAGTATTTTACTTTTACATGAATTTCTATTTTATCTTTTTATAAAGACATGTTTTGAAAAGCATCCTTAAATGGAAAGCTTTTGGTCAGTACAATCTATAATCTTGCTCTGGATATAAAATCTCATTGATTTTACAAGGGGTTATATGTTTGAATCAATTCAATAGCATCCAAACCAACATAAATAACAGGTAACTATTTATACTCCATCTTTGTAGAATATCATTTTCCAAGAATTTTAATTACTTTTTAATAATAATCTTATGGAATTTTACAATGGGGCCTGCCCTTTTGTTGTATGAAAGTGCATAATTACTAACGTATTTTGTACTTCAGAGTTTGAAAACAAATGTGCCTGCTTTTTATCCTTAATGTATTTGTTTCAAATGAATAGTGTTTTTAAGATCTTCTCTGTTTTCCTTTTCTCATTCCTTTCTAATTACTTGTGATTTCTATGCTATCTAATCTCTCTCTTGCAAGTTTTATTAAGGCAGTGTGATTTCCAGAGAAAAGGATGAATTTAGAAGTCAGGCAAGACTTTAGATGATTTTATTTGCCACTTATGAACTATAAGTTATTAAGGACATGAAGAAAATAACTTCTTTTCCTTGACAATAAAATAAGAATAGAGGCCCCTTTATTGGACCTTTGTGAAAATTGAGATAAATGTACTTAGGTAGGTTTTCACTGGTTACCAATATAGATGTGATCATACATCCAGTAAAGTTACTCCATTTACTAACCAGACTCTGAAACGCTAACTTCAAAGAGGTATCTTGAAAATTATTCTCCTAGGCATGGATGATTTAGGAGTAAAGAAATTATGGCAAACCAGTGCCATTCCTCAAAGAGCAGTTTAAAAGCCTGGTTTTTGTGTCTAAAACAAAATGTTAAAAACATAATTTATAAGGTTTCTAATTTATTTGATTGACTTTTCTTCTGGCTAATCCCTATATATCGGTCTTCAAAACATGTTTCCTGCCTATACGAATAGTTCTTTTTAAAACCCTATTGCCATAATTTTCTTCTTTCTATGCTGTGTGTTTAGTAATTTCACTTTTTAAGTTTGTTTCTTTATTCTTTCATGTTTAATAACTCTATTATATAATTATGATTTTTGCTTTTACTGCCAATTTCTGTTATAACTTTTATCTACTTTCTTACAATGCCCATGTTTTTTTCCTACTACCTTTTTTTCTGTCTTCAATACTCATAATTTGCTTTTTCAGTTTATCTTTTCAAATTGCTAATATTTATACATGCTGGTCTGCATACAGTAGGTTTTCAACAAAAATATTAACTAACGAGTGGATATGGAACTTTTCAGAATAAGGTACTACTAATGTGATATTAATATTTTGGAGGTTATTAGATGCCAAGCACTATTCTGTTTTACATAAATTACAAGATACCTACTCTTATCATAACCGTTTTTCAGATAAGAACATTAAGCCAAAGAGAGGCTAAGAACTTGCTTAAGTAAGTAGATGGTAAATCTGTGATTCAAACTGAAGAATTTTGAGTTTGGAAACCCCACTATTAACAGCTTTAGCCTATTGCATCTCTAATTTATCTTTACCATTTTTATGTGTATCTTGGATTTCATATGTAAAAATATATTTAAGGGAAAATTTTGTGTGCATCTTTTCAAGCATCATGATATATGATTTCTATAAATGTAATCAATGACCATTTCACTTTCCAGGAATGACACATTCTGTATAAACCAGTCAGTTTGCTTTCAGTAAAACTTGTAATTGAAAATTATGCTTTTAGAATCAGCCCTCTAGCTTAAGAAAGAAAAAAAAAACATGTGAATTTTCAGTTTAAATAAAATTAGCCTATCTGAATTTACTCTGTAATAGAATTTTACTTAATTAGATATGTGCTGTCTATCTTTAAGAACAAGGGAATATTACATTTGCATAAAATATGCAAAACACTTTTACAAAAGCCAAATAAGAATATGTGTGAGATACTACATAAATGTCTCACAATTAGATGTCAAATGTATGCCAACAAATTGTTCTTATGCATATTTTGCATGATAAAATAAAGCAATATTTGAGCTCCAGCTGGAAGAAAAACTATTCTCCCACTCTTCATTAAAATACAATGGTGTTACACAAATGATTTGTTTGAAATGATGATAAGCCTAGAAATAATCACCACTGAAATCTCATCTAACTGCTATAAGTAGTAAAATATTTCAATACTTTGTGTTCCCTGGTATTTCTTTCTTTAGTCATTGATGACATAGGCCAGAGTCAAAAGCGCGCTAATATTTCAGACCATGAAAATGGCTGAGTAAGGTTTTCTTTACCAACAGTATCTAACAGAGGATTTTGTTTTGTAATACTTATGAGATCACTCTTTTGCCCATGTCTGTACATTGAGAACTACTCAAATTTATTGGCCAACATTGATTTGGGATATATTTAGCAAAAAATTATTTCCATCAAATGTATTAATGCAATTTCACTAAAATATATTACTTAGCTAAGGCATTAGAATGCTTCTAGCAATGATATATTATGATGTATGGTGCACACCTCTGTGTTGTTATTCAGAGCTACTCATAAAGTAGCTTTTTAGAGGCATGCAGTTTTAGAGAACAGACTTACTTTGCAGGTTCCCTGAGCTTAGCTGAGATTATTGTAAACTGTTAGTGTTAAAATCCAGTCTGCTTTTCAAAACTCATCTGTAAAAGTAACATTAAGCTGTCATTTCCATGGAAGAAGAAAACAACTTTCCCAAATGAATCTGATTGGAAGACAGTAGGAAATATGCAATTACTCAGATTGGCATTGTCTGGAACACAGGTTAAGACCTTGACATTGGTGAAGAATACCAGGGCTTTTTGGATTCATAATAAGTCAAAGCATTTTACAAAGTAAAAAACAACAACAAAAACCACCAGAAACCTCAACAAGGGGAAGGATGAAGTGCTTAATATGAAACATTTCACATTTGTTTAATGAGAGGCATAGGTAAGCCTGAGTAATCAGTTTCTAAAGAAAACTACTCCATGGTTTTCATCTGTAATAAAAAACCACAAGAGTTAAAATGTGTAAATTATTCACAGTCTAGAATATTATCTGACAGGTAATATTCTAAGAAATTATAAGCAGATTGAAACTGTGATCATGGTAATGTCATAAATAATTTCATTCACAATTTTATATTAAATAGAGATGGACATCCTTTTACAATGAATTTTATTTCTAGAAATCTGTACTAAGGAGATAATGAGAGATGAAGTCAAAGATTTATGTACACAGATGTTCATTACAGCATTATTTACAGTAGCCAAATGTTGAAACCAAACTAAATATCTAATAAAAAGGACCTGGTAAAATAAATCATTGTACATTCCAAACTACACAATAACTCTACACACAAAAATGGCATACTTTTAGGAATATTTAAGAATAAAGAAAATAACTTGCTTAATATAATATCATATATGTATAATGTATATTTTATATATAAAATATCAACAATTATATAAAAATGTATACAGATATTTATGCAAAGGAAAATATGGGAAGTGAAAAAATTTTTTAAATTTATGGTTATGAGATTAATTTCATAATTTTATATTATGAGATTAAGACAAAACAAAAATAATTTCCTATCCCTGTGCTAGATAATTTTGTGACAAAGCATGCATTCATAGGTGTGTGTCTGTGTATGTGTGTGTATGTATGAGTGTGTTTGCTAAGCAATGCTGAGAACCAACAAAAAGATCTACTGTGCCTGCTCCTGGACATTAAGACTGAATCAACTGAACAGTTTGCTTACCAAGACTAACTGCTAACTCATACATAAAGACAGAGTTGAGAGAGAGACAGAGAGAGACAGAGAGAAAGAGAGAGACATTCTGAGTCTGTGTATGTGTGTCTTGGTTTGATGTTAGCCAAGGATATCAAGGATATAATCAGCAGTAAAACATATAATTAGTCACTATATTGGCCTGAATAAAGTTCAGCTGAATAAAACTTAGGATTCTTATGTCTTCTGGTTGAATTGCTCCTTTTACTATTATGTAATGTATATGTTTGTCTTGTTTACCATTGTTTATTTAAAGTATTTTATCTGATATGAGAATGGCTACTCCTGCTCGCTTTTGGTTTCCATTGTGTGGCATTTTTTTTTCCATCCCATTACCTTCAGTCTGTGTGAGTCCTTGTGGTTTAGATGTGTTTCTTGGAGACAGCAAAAATTTGCATTGTGGTTTTTCATCCATTCAGCCAGTCTATGTCTTTTAAGTGGGAAGTTCAGACCAGTCATATTGAGTCTTGGTATTAATATGTGGGATGCTGTTCTGTTCAACATGTTGTTTTGTTTTGTTTTCCCTCTTATACTGTTGCATGTATAATGCATTTTTGAGCATTTCCTGTAGGGAGGGTCTAGTAGTGACCAATTCCCTTGACGTTTGCTTGTCTGGGAAAGACTTTATTTCTCTTTTATTTATGAAACTTAGTTTAGCAGGATAAAAAATTCTTGACTGGCAATTATTCTTTTTAAGGAGACTAGAGATAGGTCCTTATTCTTTTCAAGTTTTCCATTGAGAATTCTGCTATTAGTCTAATGGATTTCCGTTTGTAAGTTACTTGATGTTTTCACCTCACATTTCATAGGAGTTCCTCTTTCATGATGACTTTGGCAAGTCAACTATATGCCTTGGTGAATCCCTTTTTGTAGCGAATCCCCAGGTGCTCATTGAGCTTCTTGTGTCTGGATGTCTACATCTCTAGCAAGACCAGGGAAGTTTTCCTTTCCCTCAATTATTCCTTCAAGCAAAAAGTCCAGGCCATTTGGTTTTACTTCTTCACCCTCAGGGATGCCTATTATTCTTATATTTGGCCATTTTCTTTCTTTTTTTTTTTTTTTTGAGATGGAGTCTCACTCTTGTCACCTGGGCTAGAGTGCCGTGGTGTCAGCCTAGCTCACAGGAACCTCAAACTCCTGGGCTCAAGCTAGTCTTCTGCCTTAGCCTCCTGAGTAGCCGGGACTACAGGTGTGTACTATCATGCCGGGCTAATTTGAGACGGGGTCTAGCTCTTGCTGAGGCTGGTTTAGAACTCCTGACCTCAAGCCATCCTCCCGCCTCAGCCTCCCAGAGT